>NC_142743.1:16500406-16547906 GCF_051943395.1 Hippocampus bargibanti
TTCAGTGTTCTCACAAAACTGGAAATTATCAGGAGTAGGTGGACTTGCGACTTTTCATCACCAAACTAGAAGACAAAAGCCACTTCAACCTGAAAAACTTCTTGCCCCTCCTGGGATTTAGCGGATTAGCGAGGAGTTAGGGAGCGAGGAGAGAGTCTGAAGTGTGGAAGTGTCGCAAATAAGAGAGGGAGATTGGCTCCCTACTTTCTATTCCCATTGTGGGCCATGTACCGTGCACGCTGAAAAGCTATGCTAATGGACAGCTGAAAGTACGCAGAGATAACACCAAACCCACTTGACTTCCTGACACCTACTCGAGTGGGGCCTCAGCTTTATCCTTGGCTAGTTGTTATTCATGGCCCTCAAAGTAGTCCGTCTGTCAGTCTTAGGGTGCTGTTACTTTGTCTTTTCACGAAGTCCGGCTCAGAGGTGGTTCTCATTCTTTTGTAATACTGTTACAATTGCCGGTTTAAGCATTGATTATCATTTAAATGCCTGAATTGGTTGAAGGATCATTTGCAAGGGTAGTGGGGCAGATTATAGTCATGACACATTCATGTTTTTTCTCGACCATGCAAGGTCAGCATTTGGAGAAATTGTCACAACAGCTGTTCTCCACCAAACACATTGAGAATTGTCTTGTCCCGTCACTACAAAACATCAACAATATTCCATCAAACACTTCATAAAATTAACAAAAAAATAATTAATGTGAAGTAACTGTGCCACCTGGCTTTGAAATGCATGTCAATATAAGTCAAAATGAAATGAATGCAATCATTCATCGTGAACCTCAATTGTCTACCATCCATCGGCGGGCCGGATTCATACATTGGAAAACATTTTATACACATATGGACACACCACACTTTCTTTGTGTCTTCCTGTTTGTCTGTCTGCCTCTCTCTTATTGAGTGGTTCGTAACCTGGGTTCGATTAAACCTTAGTGGTTCAGTGAGTTAGTCTCAGAGGTTCGACAGAGTCTTTGCCAGGTAAGACGCATGTTATATAACGTGTTAATTAGTTAAGACACGCCCAATTGGCCATCCCTGGCTGCAGATGATGACAACAAAATGCTTGGCCAATTAGCGTTGTGGGAAATGTAGGTTGCTTAGTAGTTAACGTGTGACTGTCATTACAGTATGTTACACAATTAAAAAAAAGGATACTCGTTTCTTGAAATTGTATTTTTGCTTTTCTGGTTCTAAAAAAAATCTATTTTTCATATCTTGAATTTGTGATATATGTATTTATTTATCTTCACTCATGACGTGTTTGGTGAATGTGCATTTGAACTGGATGGGTTCGGTACCTCTAAAAAGGTGAATAACCACTTCTCTAATTGTTTGTTTGCGATGCTCAGCAATGCTGAAGAAACCTTTTCATCGATGAAAGCACAAAAGAGCGACAACAACTGCATAGAAACTCAAGCAATAGGAAGGAGCAAACAATCACAACATCATGTACATGAATCAAATCGCCATATTGACTCAACAATCATGAGTCAGAGGATCTCTACATTACCCTGAATCTTATGACTTTTATGACTCTGCTGTCCAAGAACAATTCGATAACTGCGATGATTCATTTGAATTGGCTGACTGAGTCATGTTAGCGGACTCATTCACAGGCCAGCAAGACACTAAAACATTCAAACTCGGTTAAGGACAGATCAAAGTATTTAATTAGCCCTGCATTTATGGAGATGTGGAAGGCAGGCGACTGACGAACAAAACACATATCAGATTCCATGGCGTTTCAGTTAAATAATTTGGTGCACGCAACCCAACTCAGCACACATTAATAAACTGCATGATCAAACTTTTTTTTGGACCAGTGTTTGTGTGCTCGCTTCTGCACTTGACCAAGCAAGCCACATGAACCAAGCCGTCTATCACACCATCACCCCAGAGTTGGTTTTAACACAACAAAATGTGACAATTCCGAACAACAACTTGCAGGTAAAAATGTCTTGTTCAATTAAATGTCAAACCAAGAACCAAGACATTGTGATGTGTAGCATGCATTCTCACTTAGCCTCACCAATGCTCTTAAGAAAAAAAGAAATAAAATGATTATTTACTCAAGGATTTCAACTGTGTTTACATGCAGTACTTGTGGTCCATCAGAAATATAAGCTTTAGTTCGAATAATTATGTCACAGAAATAAAGGGACAACGCTGAGCAACACCTCCAGTAGTTACCATGTCGACTCAGAGTGGGGGCGTATAAATGGTTAAAGAGGAAGGGGTCTGATTGTTTCTTTGAAAATGTTGCTTTAAAATTATTTGGCGACAACTTGTTCGAGGTCATTAAGAAAATCTTCTCTGCTTGATTATCTGATTCATTTGGTTGCACCCGCTCCAGTGAGGTTGGGAGATGAGAGGACTGTGAGAGATGAAAGCCAGCAGAGAAAAAGAGGGCAGCGAAGGATGACAGCATTTTTATAAGGGACAGGTCGAGAGAATTAGGTCTATTGGCTTGCTGTCAAAGAAGGACCTTACCTGAAATCACGTTGAAGCGTTAAAACATGTACAAAATGCTCATACGCAAACACACCTATGTGAATGTCAATTCGGATATAATGCAATGGATGTCCTCTGAGTTTCATCATCAAAGCCTTATCAGGCTGCACAGGGTCGGAAGGGGAGAATATGAACCGGATAAAACAAATCGTTTGATGTGTGAAAGACAGACACTGCAGCTCCAAAGTACTTAAGCTCCTCGTCTCAGTGGACTGACAAAAGAAGAAGGATAGCGGTGAGGAAGTAGGGTTTCTTCCTTCCCCCTGCCCCTCCACGATTTCCTTCATCATCAAGAGTTTTCGAAGCGTTGCATCATTGCATATCAAATTCCAGTGTCAGCGATAGCCCTTTTAATTAAGTAAATAATGTCAGCATTGATAAGGCCGTTACTTGACAAGAAGCATGAGACTAAGGAAAAGACATGCTTAATTGACATCTGAGTTGATGACACTGGGAAATCTGAGAAATTATTCATGTTACCTCTCCATCTGACGTATTTTCTGCTTGACCTCACCCAGCCCATGAATAAGCTGGTGCCTGTCCGTGATGACTTTGTACAAGAGGAGGGCTACGCTGTGGACAGGTTGCTCACCACTTGCAAGATGTGACTTGTTAAGAAAAAAGCAAAAAAAATCCCATCAAGGAACAATTTAGACTTCAACAACAAGAATTGTTGGCAAATAGGAATCAAGGAGGTGAGATGTGTTGACCACCTGATCACCATCTTTTGGCTTATTATTAGCCGTTTTTCCCCCGGAACCACAAGCCATTAGCTTGTTAAAATACAGTATGTTTTCCGGAATTTGTCAATCAAGCACACAGCAAATCAGGTTGTGTGTCAAAAAATATTTGCTCAACGTTTCTTACTTAATTGAATTACTCACCTTGCAAAAAAATAAGCTGTGCAGTAAAAAAAAACATGATGCATTTTTTCTGGTTGTGAAATGTACTGTGTATTAGTCGTGTCAAACAACTTGCGGGATTGGTCTCACAAAAAAAATCTAAACTCAGTTTACAAAGGATGCAATTTTACATTCAAAGTAACTTCCCTGTGATTGTAGTGTGACCTCAGCTCTGGGCTTCTATTTTGACACTCTTCTTAAATGTCTTTATAAGCATTCTTGTGTCAGATCGTCAAGTAATGATCAGAGTGAGTTATGATGAGACCAGTTATACGAGGGACGGTCATCACTAGTGATGAGTCATAAATCTTTCACTGAGAAGAAATGCAGGAGCCAGAAAAGAAAGGAACAGTCTTGACGTTGTCAAGGCTATAGAAAGTAAGACAGTCAAATTGCAAAGTCAAAGTCATGTTAATCGCTTTCTTGCATGAGAAAGGCTTTGTTAACCGAGCCAGATGTTCAAAAAAGAAGCATTTTCTTCATTCATTGCGCAAGAAGGGGCGAGGGTTTTGGAAGGTTGATTTCTTGGCTGTCACCAGGACAACAACTCACCTGTTTACAATGCCCTGAGCTGGGTTCGAAGTGTGACTAATTACGCTCCCGGTTTTTCAGAAGAAGCTCTCAAAAAATCTCAGTCTCAGAGTTGAGACGGCGACTGGAGGCTTAGAGGGTCATCCCCAGGCCTGACTCTGGAGTCTTGTTCTGGTCTGGGATGGAGTCGAACAGACCAGCTGAAGCCATAGTCACTGAGCTGCCGGCCTTCCTCAGTGATGTTCTCCACAGACCTGGAGCCTCAGAGACGATGGGTTTGGCTAGCTCCTTTTTGATTTGCTTTACAGCGGTGCCTACAGGCATGGCGGTTGGAAGGAGGCTGCTGGTGTTGCATTTGTTGTTCAAGTCTTTTTCTGCCCACAGTGGGCCGCTGCAAGCAGGGGTGACTGGGCCGCTGCATGCAGGGGTGACCAACCATCGACATCCTGGCAGTCCACACCACCACACCCTTGGAGGTACATTTATTTGTCAAACCTGAAGTTATTTGTTTGTTATAAGTTTTTTTTTTTTTTGTTCTTCATTATTTGTTTTACTTTTCTTTCTTATACGGCATAGTGAACAGGACATTGCATCAGCAGAATTGTAAGAAATGTAAAACGTCTTATTGAGATGGTCATGTAATCTATGTTTTGTTTTGATGTCTTGACAAGATGATGCTCAATGTGACCATGTTCTCCCTTTTCTAACTGTTAAAAAAAAAATCAATAAAAAAAAAACGGAAGTTAATTGATGACCCAGATTGGCAAATTTGTCGTATTGTGGCAGCAAAATATTGATTGGGCTTGCAAACTGACTCTAATTATATTGTCAGCACTTAATCAGTCGTATTAGATTGCTTAAATGTCTGCTGTCCCTGCCATTAAGGTTGGAAGGATAATTGACTTTATTTGAACAACATGAGAACGATAGTATTTGGAGTGGATGTGAAGAAAGGCACAAAATGAAGTGTTCCGTCATTGCTGTTAAAATAATAGGAGCAATTAGAAGAGTGAAGGAAGAGCAGACAATCATGGTAAATGAGTGCTACGGTTACACAAGATGTCATGGAGGGGGGGACAGGGGAAATTGGACGAGAGTGAATTCTGTGGGAAGGAGCACTCATGGATTGTGAGTGATTGTTTCCGGAAGTTTTTGACTGTCCCACCACAAAGGTTGAATCAATTGGAAAAGCTGTTAAATAATTAATTTGTCAACAGTGCTGAGCACAAGCGACTCTTTGAAGAAGGGCCACAGATGGTCAGCAGAGTTAAACAGATAGAAGCACACACTTGCACAATACTACATGAGAAAGCCCGGTGTTGGAGTCTTGGCTCATCACATGCATGCACACCATATGCCACTGAAGTTGACAATCTGCTCTCTAAGGCAGTACTTTAAAATGCAAACAAATACTTATGCTTTAGCATGCGCGCAAATCGTTCTTCTTTCCTAATGTTCCAGTTTTTTTCCTCCGACTGCAAAGTTTCCTTCTTGCATACTGATGTACAACTCTGTTTATGTGAGACTGCAAAGATAAGAATGAAATCGCTGAGAGAAATATCTGGCAGAGTGCCTTCACCAACACACTGATCCAGATCAGTGCGTGCATCTTCACTGTCAAATACAGAAAACAGGCAGATAGTCACACTTTAAGGTGCCACCTCATCCCCACACGCCCGAGGCAATGCAGTGAGCAGTGTAAACAGTCCTTTCTGTCAATCCATCATTGTGCAAAATTACCATCTTTAGGTGACAGGAATCCCTGAGACCAATTTAACACCGAAACCACCATTAAAATCTAATGAGGCAACACCACTCAAAGCAACCAAACAAGCATTTGGCATGTGTTAGGACATAACATTGTCACAATACCCGAACCATGAAAATAGCTACCGTATTTTATATAAAGCACACTGGACTATAATGTGCATGACCAATGAACAGTGTATTTTAAACTGTTTCCATATACTATAAGGCGCACCTTACTACAAGTGCACCTTAAATGAATGACATGTTTAATAAAATGTTTTGCATATACAACACATTATAAGGTGCTACAGTAGAGGCTGGGGTTACATCTTATATAACCCATCATGGAATGCACACTACTTTCACAACTACTGATAGTATTTGCGAGACCTGTTGTGGCTCACTGATATTTCACATATAAGGCGCACTGCCATATAAGGCGTATATTGACATTTCTTTGGGTGTGCCTTATACTCTGGAAAATATGGTCCTTGTTTTTATATAATTTCTGCATCTACTCGGATGAGATTGTGTTCCTCTTTTGAGACAATCAATTCGGCAAGGATTTATTTTTCAGTCATGAGGTTTTAAGAGTACCCCTGGCAAAAAATGATGGAATCGCCAGTCATACAGGATGTTCATGCAACAATATTGTTCCAGATATTTTTTTATCTCAACCATCACCTCACTTGTGCATTCACACGTCATTTGGGGAACATGCTCTATTTTTAGCATTTAGCCTACATTTCATCTATAGGTTCGAAAGTGCAAATACATATTCAAAAATATAATACTAAAATGTTTCGTAAAAGTGTCAAGGTGAAAGACTTACCCCTCCCCTCACAAACACACATGGCGTACATAGCTGCAGCACAAACATGGGATTGTATAGAATAAAAGGTCATGATAAATTCAAACGTAAATAAGTAAATAAATGGCCAGAGGCAGACTGAATCGAGGCTCAAAATATTTCTAAAGGGTGGGCTGTAGCAGCAATTGGCCCGATGTATTGCAGAACATGCATGTAATTGTAATCAGTGCTGGCAAACTGATCAATACAAATCTCGAGGGCACTACCCTACAACTCAGTGTGTTGGGGTTGCTGCAGCCTATCCCACCTGTCTGGGCAGTCGGGGAAGGACACCCTTAACTTATTGCCAGGCAATCACAGGGCACACATAGATGAACATACCTGTCAACCTCTATGACGCCTTTCTTTGAAGCTTGTATCAATCCCTCTAATCGTCCTGAGTTTCACTGATTCGTGTTCATGTGTGATCAGAATGATGCAATGAGCAATCCCCAGGCGGCAAATGCGCACAGTCACATCAAACCGCTCGCTTCGTTTGCAACGAGAAAAAAAAAACGATACCGAGATAGAGGCTACCGCGGCGAACTCGTTTGACTTGATTGACTTGCCATTTCGTGATTGCAGGTTGACAGGTACGGATGAACAACCTTACACTCACACCTTGGGACAATTTGGGGTATTCAATCAGTCTGCCATGCATGTTTTTGGATTACGTGAGGAAACAGAATAACCTGTAGAAACTCCATGCTAAATCCACACAGGGAGGCGGGGGGTTGAACCCAAGAACCCCGCAGACGAGTCAACTTGCTAACCACTGGATCACCGGGCGTGTCCGTCTTGATATAATGGATTATTCAGAGATTCTCACTGAACTTCTGGAGTGAGTTTATTGCACTGAAAGTAAAGGGGCCAAATAATATTCCACGCCCCACTTTTGAGTTTTTTATTTGTTATTTTTTGTTTCATCAATTCTTGAGAAAGAAAAAATTCATTTCATATCTTTATGTTTGAGGCCTGAAATGTGGCGAATGGTTGCAAGATTCAAAGGGGACGAAGTCAAGGCACTGTATAAAATTATTTAATGTGGTTGGTTTGGAGCAACGTGGACATGTTCACATTTTTTTCTTTTCTCTCTATCTGCATTGCAAACATTTCAACTATCATATCACACCTGAATCGGATGTAAAATATATAGGAAAGGGCAAGAAGAACTGAGAAATGAAAGTTAGCTGTGGGAGGAATGGTAGGTAGCTATATACGATTGATTGCTGATTGCCATTAGTTTTTGTGGCGGAGTGTGGAAGCAATAAAGAGAAATAGTTGTAAAATAGACAGAATATAAACTCCCAGATGCCGGGTATTTTTCCAACCAGCAGGCAACAAGATAGGAGTCTAATGAGTTCCCACATAGGAGAGCGGCTGCCATGTTATGGATCACACAAACATTTTTGCACATACACAAAGACATGTGGGCACATTGCATCATAGCTCATGGGGCCATCATGAATTACAAGGGTCCCAGCAGAAAAACTCGGCCAAGAGCCTCTGCAGACAATATCCAATTCCATCATTTCACAGTGGATCAAACACTCCACAAAGATTTGAAATAAATGTAATTGAACTTTATAAAGCATCATTCGTCATGAGATTCTTGTGTTCACTCGCTGAGCATGACGCTATCTGAAAATATCACAATTTTCATGACATTTCTCTTCATACATTTCCCATCAAATGCTCAAAAAGCACTCTGTCGTGATGTCTCAAATGGAACACAGTACGTTCTGTATGACCTCGTAAAACCTGCAAAATGCTTTATATTTGCACGTTTCTGTCTTTATTGAGAGTGACAAGAATTTCTGAAGTATTGTCTTAATCAGGCGAGAAACAAAGTCAATTAGACAGGACAATTGCCAATGACAATGCAACTGATAGGAACTCACATGTTCACACCAAAAGTCAAAACAATTGAAATCCAAAGTCAATGCATTGGTCAAAAAAAAGATATGCTCTTCATTTTAGTTCAGACTGCTTGCTCGGTACATACTCCTGCAAGTTATGTTTCTTGGTTTCTTAGACCAATTCTACAGATCAACATCCATCTTCTCATCGTGCTTTGGAGAAGAATGGAATGTATGGGATTATACTGAGGTTTCCTTGTTTGTGAAATGAAGTTAGTTAACGACACATAACAACGGATGAGTAAAAGTGAGGACAGACCGCATGAAATTGTCGATTCATTTAATGTTAAAGGTCAGTCATACATAGATGATGATACATTTTGACAAATGTAAAAAGCATCATTCACACATAATATCCCAATAAACAGACTTGACAGTTGCTTACTTTTAAGCAAATGTTCTTTTCTATCTCATGTGAAGAAAAACTGTCATAAACACTGGCCAATAGATACAACCATGAGCTCGTTTTCCTTATAGGTGGATGCTCCAAGACCTCGCACAAGATGAAAAAAAAATATGAACTACATTCTGTCGTATACATACGTTTAAAAAAAACAACAACAATTACAAAATCAATGGTGTTCAAGGTGTGCTGCCATGTTTAGTGACACTTTCAGGGACAGTGGTTACTACAATGGACAGTTTATTGTGTCATGGGGTTAAATGTGCATGAAAGGGTTAAGTGAGAGGAAAAAAAAAACAATCATCAATTTAATGGAAAGGCAACTACGAAAAGGTTAAATGCAACTCAGCGGTTAAATCATTTAGGTGGCTTATTTTTTTATATTTTCTTTTGGGTGGAAATGCCCCAAAAATGAGATTTTAATATGGAGTTTTTGTATTAAAATAGGGTAAAAATAAATAGATAAATAAAATAAAATATAAAGTGATTAATTTTACTATCCACCTGTGCTGAGGAAAAAAATACATCACATCAATTCATTGAAATTGCCCATTCATTCGTACATATTCAGAATAAGTCATACTTTGTAGGCAAGTTGTTGTTCTTACTTGAGTTGAAATGAAGTAACACATAATATAAAATATGAAACCAAATACAAATGACTAAAACACTGTTTGATGTCGAGTGACTATCACGGCCACTTATCAGATTTCAAACTGTTCAAAATTTGACTACAAACATTTTTGTCAGCGAGTGGATAGAAAACCATTGCTCCTCAAATTTATTTAGGGTGCCATTAAAATGTGTCCTTATTGCTCAAAAGCATTTTCAGTTTACTGAATAAAATAAAAAGAAATAAAAGTGGTCCTGTAATATCAACAAAAATGTCGAACACTCAATTCTGGAGGGCCGCTATCTTGCATGATTTTCATCTCTCCCTATTTTAACGCACCTGAATCAAATGAACAGGTTTGCACAGATCTTGCTGATGATCTGATCATGTTTTGCAACAAGGGAATGTGGAAAACAAGCAGGATAGCAGCTCTCCAGGAATTGCCCACCACTGTTTATTTCTTATCCTCCCAGTTTAAGATTGATTTTACATTACCAAAACATGTAGAGTATTTGATGTGAGTTTACAATGTCTGCCCTTGCATTATCAAACTCAAAATCAGCCTCCTCCGTCTTTGCTGCGCCACTAAAAAATATTAAATTGTGTCACAGCAGAAGCTGGGAGCCCAGGGCGAGTAACAAACAAGAGAAGCAAAGAAAATAAATAAATAAATAATAAAAAAAAAGACTAGTAGGCAGTGATGATTGACAACCTAATTTCCATTGCGTAACAAATTCGATGAGGGTTTGGAGAGCAAAAGAAGTCTAAAAAAAGAAAGGACTGGGAGCAGAAACCACAAAGAGAATGATCATTAAAGTGTAGCCGTTGGGGAAAGATCAAGTAAAAATTGAGCTTCTGGGATCAGGTGAAATGGTCAGAATGGGTGAGGGGAGGGAGAGATTAACAGTGCACAGTAAGGGTCTACGAATTAACATAAAATTAAAAAAAAAGAAAAAAAAACATTTGAAATAGAAAAGAACAGAAGGTAGATGGCCATCAATGGATGCAGGGCAACGACAGCTTGGCTTCACCAATTCCACGAAATATAATGTACCACAAAAATTTCCATTAAATTCAGCGTAATTGTATTTGAGATATAATCTCAGAATATAAGAGAGCCCATCTATGATTACAAAACGAAAACTGCGATTTTCTTTGTGTACATCTCCAGTTCATTGACTTGACAACTAATTTACGTGCTACTTGCTCTATGCCTTTTGCCAGCATTGTTGATGTGTTCTCTTCTTGTCATGTTTGTTTGTTGCTTCCGTACAGCTTATAAACACAGTCTAAGCATCTCTTTAAATGTAGATGGTCTTCTTGAACTAGTGAAGTTTGTAACATATCTACCATATGTGTAGCTAATGTACTAAGGGGTGGGGGTATGGGGTGCTCTTAATTAACTCATTCACTGAATAAGGCAATCATTCCTTGTGAACTCATTCACTTCCAGACGATGTGCAAAAATATGTCCACCCCAGTGCCATGATTTTTTTTATTGTCACCTGAATTCCAGGACCCACAGAATATTATGTTTTAGGACTACATAAACATTCAATACAGCATTTGAAACCATAGACTTTCTTGTTTCATCAGAAAAAAATCCTAAATTATATGTCTGTAGTTATATGTGCTTGAAAAGAGGACTGACTGTCCACAATACAATGAAATACATACATACATATCAGAATCAGAATCATCTTTATTGCCAAGTATGTAGAACACACAAGGAATTTCTCTCTGGTAGAACATGTTGCACTCTTAACATCATAAGAAAAATGGAGGCACTATGCAGTTTTATTTGGGTTACTGTTTAGAGCAGGGGTCGGGAACCTATGGCTCCCGAGTTCATTTCATGTTGGGGCTGCAGTTGGCGGAAAGCGCAATTTTGATTGACAACACTGACCTAGGTTGGCCCAAAGCGGCATTTTGATTGGATGATATTGGCCGTTATGTAGAAACAGGTAAACGCCCCTTTAAATGAGCCCAACGAGTGCACTTCAGCTTAAATGCACCGGAGCATTCGCCTTTGAGGAGAGAAAATGTTCTGATTCTAATTAGCAATGAAACAATTGCATCGATGAAACAGTCGAATGTCAGTGACATTTTAACAAGCCTCATGTTAACGTTAGCTTCTGCGAGAAATATATTGCAGATAGCAAGTGTGGAAGCTTATGAGCCGTGTGCAGGCTAGCTAGCAGTAACTTCGCCTCTGGACCGGCAAGTTGAATTTCATTCCGATCGTTTGCCTGGATTTTTACCAATCACGAGGAACGATAAACCATTCATGTAAACGGTGAGTACTATCACAAAGTTATTTTAAATAATACAATCAGACATTTTGTTGAAAAGTGGCCGTGGGTGCATACGTGCGTGTTTGTGTGTGTGTGCGCGCGTGCATGCGCGTGTTTTTATGTGCGCGCACGCCAGTGTGTGTTTGTGTGTGCGCGCGGGCCCCGCATGTGTGTGTGCGCGCGCGCGCTCCCATGCGTGTGGCTCTCACTGAAAAACATTTCTAAATCTGTATGTTACGTTTATGGATCTCTTAATCAAAAAGGTTTCCCATCCCTGGTTTAGAGAGACAATATTGGTTTATATATGGCTTTAACAACAGCAGAAGCTGGAACAAAGCGGTAACCAAGACAAAATGGAAATGCTTTCCCATTGTGGAAAAGAAAAAAAACATTACCAGAAGCCATGGCCAGCGCTTTATCGGCATCCAAGCATGAAAAAAAAACCGAACAACTTCAGGAATGGCGCTCTACATCATATTTTCAATTCCCAAATATATTTGTGAATGGCAGTGAATGACTTAATTAAATTACCCAACCGTCATCTGAGTAAATACAATTACCCAAGTATCACAGTAACCCTATTTCAGCGGTCAACCAATAACCAAAAGTAAGCCGATTGTGTCCTGCACATAACAGTTTGTTTGAAACAAAAAAAAAAATCACAACAGTACATTGTAAAATTACACCTGTTTGTCTAATATTGTTAAGTTCCTTTTGCTCTCACTTGTCCAGAGCCATTATCTGAGATAAACAAAACACTCGGATGTGTGTCAAACATGACTGACTATACACATTATTGCGGGAAATGATGCAAGGATCGTATGCTGAGATGAGCAGCTCAATAGCCTCATAAGACAGATCAAAATAATTTATATCAGGTTATGTTTGCATTGTACAGACCATTGATCCTCTGTTTGTTGCCACCCCGGGACCTGTACTTTTCTATTGTAAGGAAGTCATGACTCACTTTTTCGAGAAGTAAGGAACTATCAAGTACGTGCATCTCAAAACGGTACCTTGAGAAAACATAAGAACGTCATATTTTTAAACATAACTCATGGCTATAATTTGAAAGTAGCGTTCACTGAATGTTATGAAGAAACTGAGAATGGACTGGTGTCTAAGTAAAGTCCTGGGGTCCAAATATGGCCTGCCACATGATTTTATTCGGCCTGCGAAAGCAAATCAAGCATGTCAAGTGACGTGATGCTTGTAAATGAATAATGTTCTCCATCTCACAAAATAAAACATCGCGTCGTTACATATGTTTTTGCTGTATTTAATATACACAAGTTGTCGTTATATTGGATGAAGCCATAGTAAAATGTATGTTAATTAAAAACATTGTACCATGCATATTTTCCCCCATTTAAGTTTGAGTTGTTTTGTTTTTGATAACGTTAATAACCTTGAAGTTGGCTTTTGTGTGTGTCCTATCAATTTGCTACATATAGGTCTGAGGTCCCATGGGTTTCCCTCTTCAAATAAGAGATGACAGGGAAGACAGTCTAATCTCTGCTCTGTCTCTACTGGTGTCACACTCCTTCCTGTGTCCATCTATTGACATCTCTGTGACTTCAGCATCTTGCAGATAATGAATCTCAATGCTCAAGCATGTGTCAGAGACCTTTACCATTGCTGCACGAATGTACTTTGGAATATGAATCACTTTCCCTAGATGTCACTGACCATTTGAAACTCACACTCCGGCTAGAGCGTGAATGCTAAATATCTCCCCATTGCACTCAGGTGTGCCACATCTCTGTCAGCCTGAGGGACAATAGGGATGATCCATGCCCAATAATGATCATGAGAATGCACCAATGTCAGCTTTCCTCACCGGTGCATTTATCATTGTCGCACATTAGCACAGCAACATCGTCCGGACCATTCAGCAGCTGCATGGCCATGCATGGTCATAACAGTACAAATAAAAATGAATGCACAGATCTACTGGGAAATCATTTAACTATTGCACCAATTATCGCTGTGTTGATAGCATATCAAAGATAGGTGTACCTTCTTTGTAATTCTAAATGAATTAAAGTGAAATTAAATAATTTCTGCCGGCACAGCCAAAAGTCTCTCACAGCACATGTTTCTGCACACAGTGGTGGTCACTAATACACTGAAAACAATGCAAAAATGGAATCATACATCCACTGCAAAAGTTAACATTGCACAGGAACTGACATGTACTATGAGGCCTACACCTCTCACCCACATTGTCTTATTCTATTTAAGTAACATTAAAGGACAACCGACGTCACTTTTTTGTTTCTTAACTGACATCATAAAAACGTTTTATAGCATCTAAAATACCCAAAACACGCAGTATGATATTTTTATTCAAATGCAAAACACCAATAAAAATGACTTAAAGTGTCCAAAATCTGCAAAAAATTGAGCTGCGAATTGGGCATTTTCAGAAAGTCCCGCCCCCAGTTTGTAACGTCACGGCAAGACGTCTTGAATTTCTGGAGAATCAAAACAACGGCTTCAGATTCGGAGAATATGCTTTCTTGTTACACCTCCAGTTATGAATATGATTCAAATAGTTCTGAAGAGGAAAGCATATATGTTTGCAATCGATTAAATAATTTATTCCATGCCATTTTGAGACAACATTGGGGAGAAACGGATCACCAGAAAAGAGGCACAACATGGCGACCTCCTGTGGCCACCTCCGTTTCCACGGGCTGATAAATTCCTTATATGGAGCGTGGACACCCTCTTCTGGTGGCTTTTGGGTGCAACACAAGGTTTTGAGACCAAACAATACAGCAAAATACATTGACGTGATGGAAGGACTGCTACAATGTGTCTTTTTTCGGTCACGGGCGTTCCTTTAGTGACGTCACGTACGGACTCGTCACCAACTCAAAAACAAGACTTCCTGAATATTCAGCGCGGGTCTTAAAACGTAAAATATAGCTATATGCGGTGGAATATTTTTAAAATACGCTCAGTTGAAGTCATTTGAAGCCATTTTACAAATTATGGACACAACTCGTCCGAAGACGTCGGTTGTCCTTTAAGTGTTTGTGTGTGCTCACATCCTTCAACATTCTTAGGAGGGATTCATTGAAATAGATGTTTATGAATTCAAGTGGGTTGGTTTTCGAAAAGCAGTGCAATTTTTTAACATCTACCACCACGCACATCATCATAATGTGCATAAGCAGGGGAGCAATATCACAGAAAATGTGTCTAGAGATGTGACTTTGATAAGTTTGCTGAAAAGCTTCTTTTACTCTGCTGATACGTGATCATACGCTTAATGTATGATCAACCGATACAATACAATATAATACCTATTTATTTATATGGTGCTTTAACAACAGCAGAAGCTGCAACAAAGTTCTTAACATGGACATGTATCATATACATGAAGTAAAGCAGTCACAAAGTTAGTAGAAAACACCAGGGAGTGAAACCAAGATCAGGTCGGAATCATGCTGAGTCTATTGCCAGAGAGTACAAGTGAGTTTTTAGTTTTGATATACCAAAAATGTTCTGGTCTGTCATAAATTGTTTTTATATTTCCACTGCGGGCATGTATTGTATGGTCAAAGAGTTGAAAAGTGAAACCAGGATTTATCATTGAAAGTTCCAGCAGAAAGATATGGATCAGGGATTTTCGAATAATACATATTCTGTTCTGGTCTGTCATAAATTGTTTTTATATTTCCACTGCGGGCATGTATTGTATGGTCAAAGAGTTGAAAAGTGAAACCAGGATTTATCATTGAAAGTTCCAGCAGAAAGATATGGATCAGGGATTTTCGAATAATACATATTCATGTGGGGAATGGGATTGGGGTCAATCTGTTTTGTTTTCAGCCCCCTTCCTGACACGTCAATGTGAAACTGCAAAGCACAACACGGCTGGCTTGCTTGGAGTGAGACATAACAGAATGACACACATATATATATATATATATATATATATATATATATATATATATATATATATATATATATATATATATATATATATATATATATATATATATATAAAAAATCCTCGTCTCACCACTCATGGGTGGTGTCTGTCCCCCATTTTAGCTCGGGTCCTCTACCAGAGGCCAGGAAGCTTGAGGGTTCTGCGCAGTATCCGTGCTGTTCCCAGCACTGCGCTTTTCTGGACCGAGATATCCGATGTTGCCACCTGGTTATGGCGCCCTCTGTAGGCTTTCTCTGCCAGCATCTTTGTTTCAGGGACCTCTTTGCACAACTTACACCTTGGGTCTTGCCTGGTGTGGTATATCCGTACCTCTATGGCTCTGATGTTCAGGGCCTGCAGCCTTGTGCGACTGTTCTGACAACCAGCAGCTGATGTTTGGCACCTCTAGTATCTCTACCAATGCCTTTCTGTGCTGTGCTCATGTATTGATCCATGTTTCCACTTATCTTAGCCGCAATGATGCCTGACATGAGCTTCCATGTTGTGGAGAGACAGGTTGTTGGCCGATAGTTGGAAGGAACTGCACCCTTTGAGGAATCCTTCATGATCAGGATTCTCCGCCCTTTGGTTAGCCATCCTGGGTGAGACCCATCCATCAGCAACTGGTTCATTTATGCTGCTAGGCGCTCGTGGACTGCTGTGAGTTTCTTTAGCCAGTGGGTGTGGACCATACTGGCCATACTGCCGTCCAGTTTTTCATACCTGAGAGTCTGTCTTGTATGTCTGCCGCTGTGATGGTAACTGGGTTCTGTTCAGGGAGGTTGCTGTGCTCCTCTTTCAGAGTCACCAGCCATTGTGCACTGCTGTTATGTGCGACCTCCTTCTCCCATATGCCTTTCCAGTATATTTCAGTTTCCAGCCTTGGAGGGTCTGCTCTGCTGTTAGAACCCTGCCACTGAGCGTACACTTTCACAGGTTGTGTTGCGAACAGCCTGTTTATTCTTCTGGCCTCATTCACTTTCGTGTACCTCTTTAGGCAAGGCCTGGAGCCTTTGTATGGCAGTTTCGAGTGCTTCAGGTATGGTTATCTGCATGTACCTCTTGGGTATTGGCCTTTTTTTAATTATTCACACCTCTCTGGGTCTCCGTCAATTAACTCACATCTTTCCGAGCCGCCTTGATCTTAGACTCAACCGTCTTTTCCATGGTGGGTAACGAATCTCGTGACTCTCACGGTTGCTCATGTAGCCAAGCATCTCTAGGATCACTGATGCTGAAGTGTATATCAGCCCATTGGTTTCCGTGATCGTTCCGGTCGGGATCACTCTCAGTGCTGCATTCACAGTTTCCATGAGACTTCAGGTGGTACTTCACATAGCCGTTGTAATCGGTTTGTTGGTTGCCCAGTTTTCATTCTTGCCGTGATCTTATATCTCAGGTCAGTTGCTGCATCGCTCAGCATTTCATTTATTGGGGCTGGTTTCCCAATCTCATCATTCATTGGGGCTTGCCTCCCAATCTCTGGTCTAATCTCTTCCTCTGATGTGGCAACCTGGGGCCCTTCACCTCGGAATTTGTGTTGTACCTCATCAATGTCAAGTTGTGATAGCAATTGCCGTTTGTGGATATTGGAACACTGACCTACTAGTTGTTTCGTGGTCAACCGTGACTGTGGGTTTCGAAGTAACCATTCCGCCCTCATTCTCTGCATGTAACCCCTCTGACTAGGGTTGTTAGTAATTAGTTCTCTTGTCTTGTTCTCTTGTTTTGTCTCTTAAAATTATTACATTAACAATGACTTCCCTCCAAATGCTGCTTTATAAATTTGACCCTGTTTGGAGCTTTAAAAGCCAAAGAACTATCAGTAAATTAATCTCGTAAAACCAAGAGATGAGTGAATATTTTTGTGAGTTAAGGCAGTGGCCATTAGCCCAAAGTGCCTCCTTAGGTATGCCTTTTTTTCCAAAATATATTTATTTTTAATCCCTATGATGCTACTTGTGGTCAATATAGATAATAGCTTGGAGATGTCGTATATTGGCAGCTGGACATGGATGCGCGGGTATGTGCGTGTCTGTCTGTGCATCCAAGTGTTGGCCTTGTTTTGGCTGCCTGTGCATGTTGCAGACAACGTGACAGCAAGAGCCTGGGATAAACAGGAAGGAATATTTCATTATCAAATGTCTCTCTCAGTCTGCTCATGCTTACACAAGCTAAACCAGGCTTTATGAACCCCCTTGTCACACTGTTCTTTTTCATTTTACTCAGATTATATGTAGAAGCTGGGGATAGCACACAGGCACTGCTTTGTAGACTCGAGGAGGGTGAGTAACCAATTGGATAAGAGGGTGAACGAAGGACTGACTGCTGGCTGAATGCAGATATTAAATCTTGTAGTCTTCCATTGATGTCAGGGGCAGATGAACATTTGCCATTTCAGCCATTAGTCGACCATTGAAGTGTACACAACAGTAAGTTGGTATTAACTCACACACACACACACACACACACACACACACACACACACACACACACACACACACACACACACACACACACACACACACACACACACATAGTCACACAGACATAACCACAGTGTCAAATGTACCCCTCAGTGCTTCACTGTATTGATTAAAGTAGGAGGTTACACATGTATTTCTACAGGTCTGTCCTCAGCAGCTGCTGTCTCCGTGTCGCTGTCAGAGATCAGTGTCTTTAGAAGGCAGGGTAAGAACATCATAAACAATATCATGAAAAAAAACAAGATGAACAGTCAACGTGTTGTCATTTTTTTCTCCCACCACTTCTACCTGTTCACGGTCATTGATAAATTGTAAGACTTTTCATGTGTAAAATCATTTGATCCATTCATTTTCAACACCCGTTATTCTGGTTGTGGAGAGTTGGTGGAACCTACTTCAGCTGACCTCGGGGGTAAGGCAGACTACATCCTGAACTGGTTGCCAGTCAGTCGCAGGTCAAACACAGAGACAAACAACCATTTGGACTGAGATCCACACTATCGTTCAGTATGAAGTGACCTCATGCTGCTCAGAAAAAAGTCTGATGAGTGTAGCACTACACCATCACACACTGGTAAGTGGAATAACAGAGTCCATTTTGTTAATGCAGCACTTTATAGGTAAAATCTTGTTATCAAAATATGATCTCACAACACTTAAATTAATGCAAGCGAAAAAACAAATCAGTCAACTCAAACATAATAATTGCAATTGATCACAATCGTCATGTTCCACTGCAAGACCGGCCAAAACAAATTTGTTTGTCACCTTTTTGTCCACTTCAAAGGTCCTGTAGTGTAGCTCTCAGTCCAAAATGGATTTTTTTGTGGGGAAATGGACTGCAGGGCTCTGTGAGAAAGTGCAGGTGAAGAGTGGATTATACCAAGGAAAGCGGAGGAATACAAAATCAATCATCATTATTTGTAATTCACATAAAACCCACATGAAGAAATGCATGATCAAAAATGACAACAAAGCTTCTGCATACTATAATGAAAAAAATACGATATATGTCAAAACATGTCAATGTTAAGTGGCTGTAGTTTTTTTTTCTTTTCAAGCAGTATTAATAGGTCATGGGAAATAAAATAGTTAAAAATGAACGATGCCAAGATTAATTTTCTGAGTTTTCATGAGAACCAACTTTTACCCTCATTCGCAAACTCCTCACCTGATGAAAGGCATACCATTGGCTCGTGAAGTAAGACATTGGACACAATAAAATAAGACTCCTCCTTTGCGATGTGTTCTTTTGAAAGTTGGCCTTCATCAAAGGTGAGGAAGAGATTAAAACTAACTCTCCAATAAGTGACCTTCTATCAAAGATTGTGCTGTAGTGTGATGTGATTGGTGTTCGTTTCCAGTGTGCATCCACTGTGTACAAAGTACTTCATCGCAGTGTAGTGCCAGTGTGGCCTCATATTTTCAAGTCATGAGAGTTAAATGTCAGAGTAGAGTGCGACTGACAGAAAAACACTGTTGTGGAAGAAAAAAATACTTGCCTCTCGACTTCTCTTCCCTTTCCCCTCACACTTCCTCATCTCAGACACTCTGATGGGCCAAGGTCAGCCAATTAACCTTCAGTGACCAATGCACACAAATACCCGCCCCCACACACACACACAAAGACTGGCCTATATTAGCTGATGTGGGTCTGAGTGTAGGGCAGTGGGCAGCAGCCTGGTAAGCTAGATTCATGGTGAATATGTCAGCCATCAGCCTGGGCCTTTCAAACAATGCTTCACAGTGTGCTTGACAGCCCTGAAAAACAGCCTGGTGCTTGGAAACTGCCAGCCCATCATCTCCACTCCCTCATCTGGGCTCTCTCTCGCTCTGTTTGTGCACTTATCGCTCAGCATCACTCTCTCCATATCTCATGTTCACTCCGAATTCACCATCACAATCACATTTTCTGTCACGCGCATACTTACAACAAGTGTCTATTTCCATTGTCTCTGTCCACAATATTACCTTATAAATAAGCATTTGACAATATCAACTGATTTTCTTCCCTGCATATGTATATCCAATGAAAAAGCAACAATTCACCAGACACCACAGGTCGCACGTTATTTGCTTTACACATGCTGACGCCGGATAGCTGCTTTTCATTAGTCCAAATTAACAGAGGTTTTTCAACTTCTTTGATTGCCCGAGACCGTTGCTTTGACAGCATGGAAACACCTTTTGCCACAGACACACATTTCATGGCTTATCTGTTGCAGAGGATGGTAGCAATGGTTGACTTAGCATATCCGTACTGGGCCGCTAAATCACACAAACGCACAACTCGTTCGTGTTTTTCAAATATCTCCTTCTTCTCCTCGACTGTAATTTGTTTTGTGTCTTTCTCGGCTGAACACGAGCCTGTGGTTGTCTTTTCCGGTCCCATAACAGCAAAATTATCTGTAAAAAACTTCTTGGAGGCATCGACGTTTGCATTCAGAGAAAGGAGAGAAAGAGGGTGTGGAAAGGTGGGCCGGCCGGCTGGGGTGGTGTTCGGTCGTGTGCTTTTGTGTTCTTCCGCTAAAGTTTACTCTGCCAGCTGTGGTAGGGGGTGTGTATCGCGAAATGTAGTGCGTATTCCAAGGTTTAATTTTCATAGATTTCACGTTCGTAAACCGAAAGGGCCTAGAGAGGGCTGGCCTAAAGGACTGCACAGAGGCACTCATCCAAGCCCCCATGGAGCGCCATATCCAGGTGGCTGGCATCGTCTACCGAAATATCTGTTCGGAGGATGGACTGGAAACCCCAAGGTCAAAATGGGAAACACCTCCAAAGGTAGTAGAGAATGACCGAGCAAAGATCCTGTGGGACTTCCAGATACAGACGGACAAGATGGTAATGGCCAACCAACCAGATATCGGGGTCATAGATAAAGGGCAAAGGAAAGCCGTTGTCGTGGATGTAGCGGTCCCGAGTGATGGAAACATCAGAAAGAAGGAACATGAGAAAATCGAGAAATACCAAGGGCTCAAAGAGGAGCTGGAGAGGGCCTGGAAGGTAAAGGTGACAGTCGTGTCTGTGGGGTTCGGAGCACTCGGGGCAGTGACCCCCAAACTAGGCGAGTGGTTGCAACAGATCCCGGGGACAACATCGGATATCTCAGTCCAGAAAAGTGCAGAACCCTCAAGCTTCCTGGCCTCTGGTAGAGGACCCGAGCTAATTGGGGGACATACACCACCTAAGGGGGGTGAGCCGAGGATTTTTTTGAGATAGGAAGAGATAATAATACAGTAAAGTCTCGTTATATTGATATTCAAGGGAGTCCGAAAAAATATCGATATAACCGGGACTATCGATATATCCGACCCTGTTTGCATGTAATTTTCTCCGTGCGTGCATAGAAAAAGTATCGATATAACCGGGACTATCGATATATCCGATATCGATATAACGAGACTTTACTGTACATATATATATATATATATATATATATATATATATATATATATATATATATATATATATATATATATATATATATATATCAGTGACTTGCAGTCAGGGGAGGCAGGTGAGGCAGTGCCTGTCATCATCGAAACCTGTCATAGAAACATCAAATGAAAAAATAAATTAAACTGTTATATATATTTAGTGATTTGTAATTTAAAGTTCTTGTCCATTTAACTTCACCGTTTTTGGATTTTTTTCAAAATCGCTGAATTTTCACATTTACCGTTCAAATACTAAGTAGAGACGAGCGGTGAGGCAGCAGCCGGCTGAGCCTCACCATGGATTGCGCAATCACTATGCTAACTGCTGGCTTGCTCTGCAGTGAGACCACATTGCTGTCCCTCTGCATATCGCTATTAAAGCGTTCAATCACGTTTAGTATATGAACTACATTTCTACAGTTTAGCTGGTGTATATAATGTACAGTCACTGTACATTATAAACACTGTACTACAGTGTATATTTTATTTTATTTTTGTCAAAACTGTGCGTAGGTGAGGCACACAGTTCTCCCACCTCATGACAGGGGGCGCTTGTGATTTCAGAGATACTTGTGACTCCACGGCTGCAGAATAATAGAATTAGAGACAGAGAGCTACAGTAAACAGTTAGCAAGTAAAGTGCAACCGTCCAGTCATTTTTTCGTGTTGCTTGGCCTCATTTTCAGAATGGAGGATTACATATACAAATTGAAATAATTTTCTAAACTGGACTTTCAATCGGAGCAGGAGATAATAATTAAAGGAAGAGCAACACCAGAGCTAAAAGGTTTGCTTCAGACAACGGGACAGAATACTCGCTCTTTTCAGACGGACTGGTACACACGAAAAGGCTGGCTGTGTGGATGTCCAGCAAGAAACCGCCTTTTCTGCTTTTCCTGCCTTCTGTTCTCAACTTATGACAATGTCTGGACTCAAATGGGATATTGCGACCTAAAAAATGTACAACGGAGCATATATATATATATATATATAATCCTCGTCTCACCCACCATGGGTGGTGTCTGTCCCCATTTCATCTCGGGTCCTCTACCAGAGGCCAGGAAGCTTGAGGGTTCTGCGCAGTATCCGTGCCGTTCCCAGCACTGCGCTTTTCTGGACCGAGATATCCGATGTTGTTCCCGGGATCTGTTGCAACCACTCATCGAGTTTGGGGGTCACTGCCCCGAGTGCTCCGACCACCACAGGCACGACTGTCACCTTTACCTTCCAGGCTCTCTCCAGCTCCTCTCTGAGCCCTTGGTATTTCTCGATTTTCTCATGTTCCTTCTTTCTGATGTACCCATCACTCGGGACCGCTACATCCACGACAACGGCTTTCCTTTCCCCTTTATCTATGACCACGATATCTGGTTGGTTGGCCATTACCATCTTGTCGGTCTGTATCTGGAAGTCCCACAGGATCTTTGCTCGGTCATTCTCCCCCACCTTGGGAGGTGTTTCCCATTTTGACCTTGGGGTTTCCAGTCCATACTCCGCACAGATGTTTCGGTAGACTATGCCAGCCACCTGGTTATGGCGCTCCATGTAGGCTTTCCCTGCCAGCATCTTACACCCTGCAGTTACGTGTTGGATTGTCTCAGGTGCCTCTTTGCACAACCTACACCTTGGGTCTTGTCTGGTGTGGTATATCCCTGCCTCTATGGCTCTGGTGTTCAGGGCCTGCTCTTGGGCAGCCAGGATGAGTGCCTCTGTGCTGTCCTTTAGGCCAGCCCTCTCTAGCCACTGATAGGACTTCTTGAGATCAGCCACTTCTGCTATGGTTCGGTGGTACATCCCGTGTAGGGGCTTTTCCTCCCATGATTGTCCCTCTTCCAGCACCTCAGCATATATATATATATATATATATATATATATATATATATATATATATATATATATATATATATATATATATAGAGAGAGAGAGAGAGAGATATATATAGAGAGAGAGAGAGAGAGAGAGAGAGAGAGAGAGAGAGAGAGAGAGAGAGAGAGAGAGAGAGAGAGAGAGAGAGAGAGAGAGAGAGAGAGAGAGAGAGAGAGAGAGAGAGAGAGAGAGAGAGAGAGAGCGATGGATAGATATCGACTAAATTGGCTTATTTATACAATGTACTGCTCATGTCCTTATGCACACCCACCCTTTAACAAAAAACTAACAAATCTTGACAATATGTATCCAATTTTACTGGGAGCAAGGATTATTAACATATAACATTTGATAAGTGTTTTAGGATTAAACTCATTTTCATGCGTGTCACTCGCTTCTGTTGATCTTATACAGGGGCCAAAAATGTATGCTGATATTGTTATAACAACATAGTCACAAGATTACAAAAATGGAATAGGATTCATTAATTTAAGTGCAACCAGATAGGGCTTACAACAATTATATATAACGCATATACAATCTGTTACGTTCTTGGGCTGTGTTTGAGCATGTGGTATATATCTTCTTTCCATTAAAGTGTCTCGTTGCTATGGTGACAGTTTTTAAACATTTGCCTGACTACCTAGAAATAAATACAATTTCATTCAATACTGTATTATTTAAAGCTTTAGATATCCTTTGATAAATTAAATATTTTCACCCCACAGATGCATTCGTAAATATGACAATTTATAATAGACCATAATCTTAAACACTTAAGTTTAGTCAATTACAAACGTTATATTTGATCATCATAACGACACATTAATACTAGAAGATGACGGACAGAACAAAATTACAAGAAAATTTAGACAATGACAGGAAAAAAAAATCATTATTTTTGAAGCACACATCATGAAATATGCGTCGGTGACATACCTTTTATTTTAATGCCAACATTTCAATGCGTTTGGCGCCACTGAAATGGCGATGTGTGGAAATACTTTACTCCCATCTGGTGGTAAGAAAAGTAACAGCATACAGGAATCGATTACATTTTCCTGTACGACTGAGAGCTTACACAGAAGCATACAGAAATAGCAACGTGAGTGTAACTTTTTGCGGGGATAAAACACTATCCCCCCCCCCCCCCCCCCCCCCCCCCCCCGCGGAGACTTAAACTAACATCTTTATTTTTTGTGTATTTTCTAAAATTTTAAATATTAAATGTACACATGTAGAGATATCACCACTCTGCCTCCGTCCCTCCATTAGGATTTCATCTACCTTCAGTGGACCTTATTAGGCCATTTCGTTGAAGAATATGACTTGAAGAATATGACTGTGACAGTTCCGTGACATGTATCATGCCACCTCCCTACCCCAAAAAAACACAAATGAAGGATTCA
This sequence comes from Hippocampus bargibanti, assembly GCF_051943395.1. Lineage (NCBI taxonomy): Eukaryota > Metazoa > Chordata > Actinopteri > Syngnathiformes > Syngnathidae > Hippocampus > Hippocampus bargibanti. The sequence goes on from NC_142743.1 coordinate 16,525,338, forward strand.
CGGTGTGCTGTCCAATACAATGCTCATTGCAAGGAATGAATAGGAATGACACATTCACACCATAATGCATTTGTAACACATACTTGGCAGTTTATTGATCCAGTTCATTTTTGTAATAATTATTGGAAGTTTTTATTGGCCTGAGTGCCCTGTTCTTATTCCATTCTTTATTTATAGCATGATGAAGGCTATTATGTGTTTCCTTCTCATTACAATCACTGTGGTAATCATCAGAAAGGATGCACAAAAATTATTCACTAGAGCAAAAGTGTTATTAAAGTACCTGTGAAAATGTCCTCTTTGCAATTTTCTTACCCCTGCAAAATGCAGCCGTAAAGACCTCTCCTAAACCTTGCAATTTTTACTTTCTTCCTTGAGAAAAAGAGCCAAGTGCTGTCCTGCCTATTATCTTATGGGGATCCCGTGTTAACATGTTGTGGTTATTAAGACACATTTGACCCAAAAAATAAATGAATACCAAAAAACATTAAAAATACATTCTTAAAACGTGAAGAAAAAATGATGCAAAAATGGTAAAACAATGCATGCTGATGATTAATTACAATTCAGATAACGACTGGCTTTGTGCAAATTGACTTACAGTAGACTAAAATGAAAACAGTCGGTAAAAAAACCACAAAGAGTGATGACACGGTGACCTCGGTGTTCAGTGGTAGTTATGCCCACATGTTTACCAAATTCGGTGGAACAATTTTTCATCCGCCCTGACCGTCGGTGCTCCATCATCGGTCTTGAAATCCACACACCCAATAAAAGAGAATAATGATTTATGACCTTGTGCCTCAACTCCTCTTGGTACAATCTGAAATCATGGCACCATTTACGCTTGGTTATCCTCAAAGCATACCTTACACCACACTTACAGTACACACTGTCACACAAAGGCACGCACGCCGTCACACAAAGGCACGCACGCAGGGCATTGCAAGTTTAATTGAAAATGTATGTATGTGTGTTTGTGGTAAAACCCAAACATAATTAAACTATGTTTTTAATGGATGTTTTTTTTGCAAAACTGTTAACATATCAAAAGTCACTAAAACCCTTTTTACTCTGAAGTATACTTGCAACACTTTAGACGCTGGCTACACAACGTGAAGACACTCTAAATGTATATCATCTTTGAGACATAAAAATTCTAAATTGAATACATCAAAACAGTATCGAATGATGTGATAAGACCAATTCAGCAGGGTAAATTTTGGTTCATAGTGTGCAGTTGGCACGCGAGCGTCCTTCTACAATGGACATACGATGGCGAAGATGGGGTTCATTTGGGAGGTGGTGAACAAGAAGGAAAGGGTTGAGAAGGAAGTGGCCAAGCATAACCCAGTACAATCATCACGGGTGAAATGAAATTGGAGCAGCTGTTGTACAATGTGTTCTTGATCATAGGATGACCATGAAGGAAGCGTACAAAGTCAAACAATCAATCAGATTCTCTGTGACAAAAAATTATTTCTTGTTGCACAACATTTGACATAGTGGATACGACACAGTGAATCCTGTTGAAGTTGTTGTTTATTGCAATGCTATTCGTCTGGGACATTATTGTTTGGATACTACTCCTCCCCTGACATCTGGAGTCCATAATCTCCCTCATTGTGAACATTGATTCATTGTCAATAATGCATGGTGGTGGGGTTGGTGAAGGAACCAAGCAGCAGGATTTCAGCGGCTTGAGCAGAAATATGTGGAACAAGGAATTGACCATGATGGTAAGTGGCAGCCCAAGCTTGAAAGACAAGGGATTTATGAAAGACTCCACTTCTATCTCTTCTATTGCCTGAGACAGTTGCTTAGACAACAAACAAACACCCTTAGCCGTAGGTAGCAATGGTCGACTTAGTAAGTCACAAAAACCCACACCTCGTTCGTGTTTTTCGATCATCTCCTTCTTCTGCCCGACCATAATTTTCTTGTGCCTTCTTCGTCTTAACACAAGCCTGTGGTGGGTCTTTTTCGGTGTCATACTAGCAAAAGTATCCTCGAATACAAACCACGTCCACACTCAAAGAAAAGGGGTGACGGGGGAATGGGGGTAAAGACAGTCCTGCATGCGAGTTGGAATTACAAAGCATCCAGGCAGTAATAAAACTGTAAAAAATATATACATGGATGGATAGATGGATCGAGAGCTAGATATGTTTTTATTTAGTCCCCAAAGATGGCTGGGATAGGCTCCAGCATCCCCCGCAACCCTAATAAGGATTAAGCGGTCTGAAAAATGGATGTATCTAATACTCACCATTCAATAATGATATGGCTCGTTTCTGAACAAAATTATTGAGTTTAAATTCTCCCCAAAAAGAAAGAAAACTGGCCAGAAGCAAAAGACAGTTTCACTTGGAAACTGCATTAAATAACACTCAAATTACATGGTTTCAATTAACTCAGATGTGGTCTTACAGAGTCTGAAATCTGGATCAATTTTGCTGAACATGAAAGTAGTATGTTCTTATAAAAACAGCATGCATAACTTTTGAAACTAAGGCTGTGTAAAGGAAGAGGATTTGTTCTGTGTGTCACTAAACATGACGAGGATAGATGGAAAAGAAGAAATATTACTGGCAATGTATAAATTAAGTTTGTAAATCCAACTAAGTGAAACTGGATAACACTTGGCACACCTAATGACGTTTTACGGTAGACGAACAGTGACTGAGAATGACTGCACAAGACGACCATCAAGGTCAACCATCGCAAGGAAATATCTGAATTAACTTCCTCCAAATCAAGGCAACAAAAACGAGGAACCAAATTAACATCTGTGAAAAATGATGTCCTTATAGCACCTGCACACTTAATTATTGCTACCTGATCTTTTTGGCCCCATTTTAGGTCAGCTCTCTTATAATAATGCCATTATTAATCTATTAATTCATTTTGCCAGATTATTATGTAAATTGTTGCTTTCATTCACATGGCTGGTAACCACTTCAAGATGTCACCTGCCTATTGACCGAAGACAGCTGGGACAGGTTCGAGCATGCCGGCGACCGTTGAGAGGATAATCGGATAAGAAAAAGGTTGGACGGATATCCTTTCCTCTATCATTTTACTCCCTAAAATAAAATGCAGTACTACTGCCAACAATGCAAGACATCTACTACCCCGTCCCCCACTACCACATTTCAAACATTTTTGGATATCAGTCAACATTTGTTTCTATCAATTATCAAAAATAAGTCAACATTTACACTCTACAAAGTACTTTTCTTTGTGTCAAATGAATATATCGCATGTGAATGTCACTTTTTTTCACCCTTTCAAGGACATAGATTACAAGATGGGATATCTATCCAAATGTTGTTTTCTCTTCCATTAATCCATCTTGATGTCACTCATGATGTCACAGTTGTGCAACAACCTCAACAAAGAACATTCATGACAGCTGCCATTTCTTGCCATTTTTTGCCATGTCCATAAAAACAAATGAAACACTTATCATTACTTGTGCATGAATAATCAAATTTATATATTTTAATGGTGACATTTGAACTCTCCTGGATGCACTTGGAGATCAGAAGGACTTAAATCCACGGACCGCTTCTGTTGGGGCAATTCGCTATACGAACATTATTACATCTTTCTGTTTCCTTTTTCATTATTTGTTTATTGGACTTCCTGACATGTCACATTCTGCCCACCTTTACATGACGTCACATCCTATACGTCCTGTCCGTCTTTTATAAAAGCTCCCCCAACATGTCTCTCTCTCTCTCTCTTTCTGCCCCTCCTCAACCGACCTCACAATGTCCCTGCTCTCTACAAGATTAAAATAACGTATTCTGTTCAACACCTTGGTTCCTGCTGATTTTACCATCCCACTTCTAACACCGTGAATAGCCATGAATCAGAGGGAACGATAATTTTTAACCCATCAACTTCAGCTTCCATATGTACTGTGCATTTGGCTCTTCCAATCCACGTGCTTTCCTCACATGTAACTTCAGGTGGGAGTTATCGGAACACTCCACAAACCCAAGGAACACTGAGCCGAGTGCATTGTCAGAAAAGGTGTGTCATCCGAATACTTGACCAGGTGATAAGTTGTGATGAGTGGCCCTGCCGTTATTATTGTAGGAAATAAAGGGCAGTGGTGGTGTGAGGACACAACCATGGAGGGAGCCAGTGGAGGTAAAAGTTAGTTTTGAGCATTCTCTACGACCTGCTCTTCTGAAAGCATGTTTACATTAGACAGTATTTTAGCATCATTATTGTTGGATTTTTGTGGTAGGCAAAGTGAAGAGTGGTTCATTTGATGAAATGATATGCATTTGCAAAGTCTTCATCACAAGGGAGAAAAGAATCACAGGCTGTCGCTGAAAAGGTTTATTCAGCCATCATCTGTACTTCTTTGAAGGTGTCGGACGTTTCGCTTCCTATCCAAGAAACTTTGTCATAGAGGAGTAGCAGTACCTTACATTGCAGGAGTTTCTGAAAAACTACAAAGAGTCCTTTGGCAACAAAAAAACTTATTTCAAACCAATAAACACTTTCAGGCAAAAATTAGTGCATCCAAAAGATAGGCTTCCAAATGAAAAACAAAGTAAAGTAGTTTATTCAATACATTGTAAGAATGAAAATTGTAAGGAGCAGTACATTGGGGAGACTAAACAAATTCTCAAAAAAAGACTTTATTAACATTGCAGGGATAATACTATAATACCTAAAAGCTAGCAACCACTCATTTGACGACAATGAGGTTAAAATCTTAGCGAAAGTACATAGATTGTTTGAAAGTGGATTAAAAGAAGCGATTTTCATAAAACAGCAAAATCCTTCTTTAAACCGATATGGTGGGGTGAGGTTCAATTTGGATCGTTTGTACAACAGCCTACTTAGGCAAAATAGGATTAATAAAAGTTATGAGGTGATACCGGTGGAAGTGGGGCAATCAGGCCAGTCCTTAGAACAGTAGGAATAATCAGTGGAGCGGAAGCGGAAGGGAGGAGTCCTCTGTTCCTCCCAACCTGAGAGCAGGGACCTATCATAGCAGAGTCCGGCACCACCATGTCTGGACAGTAGGGATATATATATATAGGGCCTAAACTACCAGTAAGACTTTAGTTTGCTGATGAAGTTTCTTGGATCAGTATTGAAACGTCCGACACCTTCAAAGAAGTACAGATGACGGCTGTAGAAACCTTTTCATCGATGGACTACTCCTGTACGACTGAGAGCTTACACAGACGAATCACAGGCTGTGGCCAACTTGCAATTTGATTTTGTGTTGATGTCATTAATTTTGTATATATTGCTGCGTTTAAGTGTTTAAGGTGCACTCCCTTAAGCTATATTTAATGACTATGTATAAGCTTATAATTACTGTTCAATCTAAATTGTTAGTTTAATGAGATCAACTGTGCCTGTCTGATCAACCAATGTGCAACCAATCCACCTCAGATAGCCTAATGTTTAATGTATCTTTGTTAAGGTTGATTGTGGAAGGATGCATGCAACAGCACAGTTTACAGTCAAAATTCCTCACGCATAAAGAGCTTATAATGTTGTGGCAAGTAAAATTAAAGGTTCCGGGTGGTGGGCGGGTGAAGGGGGGGTGGCTGAACCTTAGATGTGGGTAAGTGAGGAGAAATAAATTAAATGGGAGGGAGAAACAGATACTGGAAGAGACAGATGGGATGGGGCTAAAGACAGAAGCACTTAAGGACGGGAGCAAATAAGCAATTGTAAGAGGTGGTGGAAAATTGAGTGTAAATTGACTGCTCCGTGTCACATGGAAAAAGTCCCGAATTGGCCAATCAACCGATTCCGGATTGAGACTGTTCACTCTGACACTATCCTGGTACCTTTGCCCCAGCAACAGACACACACTTGATTCATTATATACAACATGTTCCATCATAAATATCTCTTAATTTTCTCCCTCTTTTGTAGCATTGTTTTAGGAAGATAGTTTACGGTGGGAGAAGTGAGATTGCAGCCTGATAGAGAGAAAGAGAGAGACAAAGAGAGAGAGAGGAAATACATTTGTCATCCATCCTCCAAATCAAACAAAAAGAAACCATGAGACACGTTTCGGAGCCATTTCTAACAGTGATGCAATAGTTTTTGCGATATTGTTTTCGAAATTTCTTAGCAGCCCATACCGGTACAAAATGTGCTATTTATGTGTCATAGCATAAACACTCGAATGACTCATTACATTGGCATAATGAACTATTAAACATGACTTAGTCAAGTGTCAATATTAAATCATTTATTTATAAAGCAGTCACATTAGTAAATGGTCTTGCACAGTGACTCTCTAAATGCAGTATGAAAAGGCTTTTCTTGAATACAACACATAATAATAATACATTTTATTTCAAGCGCCTAAGAGGCCTTCCGAAAGGCTTAAGCCGAGATTCTATCCTCCGACTTCAAAACTGTGATGCCAATATGATCACCACTCATCTACTATGCCGCTGATTTCTGAAACTGTGATTAATAAAAAAATAATTAAAAAAAGCAGGCAAACCTGCAATTACCATATAAAACACTCACAAAAAAACAAAGGTTAGTTATATATAGCAGCATACAGTTTAAATCGCTCAATGATTTTGAAAAAGTGCACACATTATTCTACAAATACAGCTACTGGTAATTTTAAAATGTTGTAACGATTATCTGGACCATCATAGATTTGTAATTTTTATTCTACCACTGATTACTTTAGCTCTGCTTGATACGTTGCACATTGTCATGGCAAATGGTACCCTCGAGAGGACTTTTAGTAAATCACACAACAATTTTTACAGTCACAGCTGTGGCTGTGCTCCATGTACAGCACGTTCGATGCAGTGTTGGTGGTTTGAAAGTGCTCTGTAAATACAATTGAGTTCTATTGAGAGTTCATTCAGAAAGATATTTTCATTTTTTTTACTTTTTAGCCTGAAGCACATCCATCCACATCGATAATTTTGCAAAAAAATATTTTAAATATGGAGTTTCCTGCTCATGATTGCATGCTACCTAATCCCAAAGGGGAGAAAAAAGTCCCTTTAGTTCAAATAGCGGGCCTTTACCATCTGGCAGGGACCATGTTTGGATGCTTGATCTTGTCAAGCTCCAGGCTTTTGTTATGAAACACGATAAAATTCAAATGAACGAAAGAACACATGTAGAGTTAAAACTTGTATTATTTCATATGAGAATGTTGAATGCAGAACCATTTATTACATTTATCTTTTGAACAAATCTATTGCATCTAATGATTCAGTACGCTTAAATAAAAATGGTGGTGCCCATTACTAGTTCGAACTCCTAATTACCGTATTCATTCGAGTATAACACGCAGAATTTTGTACATAAAAAAGAACGCAAACTTTGGGTGCGTGTTATGAATGAGGTCTGGGGAAAAAATCACATATATTTAATGGTTTATCCCTTCCAGAACGGGGCAGCATTTCCATGGCTATTCTCCATGGTCGCTGTTGTTCAGATTCAGTTTCGATTCTCGGAAAGACCCGGATCACGCGCATTCCTTTTTTTTAATTGTTGATTACCATTTCTATAGCTATGCTTCATTTCCTTTCCTTGCCTCGCCCACACTGAAACGTGAGTTAAAGGACAACCGACGTCTCCGGACAAGTTGTGTCCATAATTTGTAAAATGGCTTCAAATGACTTCTACTCAGCGTATTTTACAAAGATTCCACTGCATATAGCTATATTTTACGTTAAGACGCGCGCTGAATATTCCGGAAGTCTTGTTTTTGAGTTGGTGACAAGTCCTCACCCTACATCACTGAAGGAACGCCCCTCAGCGAGAAAGGACATACCTTGCATCACCTCAATGCATTTTGCAATACTTTGTTTGGTCTGAAAACTCCGTGTTGATGGAGAAATTAGAAGGAAAAGAGATAAATAACGCGATTGTGAATCCTTGTGTGTGGCACCGATCATCTATTTGATAATAACTGACAAAAATTGTAAGGAATTAATCAGCCTGTTTCTACTGAGATTTCCACTGAGCTTTGTCACCCTCTTCTGCCGCTTGCTACATCCCCCCACCAGATGATACACATTCGGTGCTACATTTCCCCCCTCAAAATGACACGGAATAAATTCTTTAATCGATTGCAAACATGTATTATTTCCTCTTCAGAACTATTTGAATCATATTCATAACTGGATGAGTAACAAGAAAGCATATTCTCCGAATCTGAAGCCATTGTTTTGATTCTAGAGCAAGGCAAGACGTCTTACCGTGACACCACGAACATGGGGGTGGGACCTTCTGAAACTAGCCACTTCCGGTTTCAAATTGAAGTACTTTTTACACACTATAAGTCATTTTTATTGGTGTTTTGCATTTGACTAAAAATTTCATACTGCGTGTTTTGGGTATTTTAGATGCTATAAAATGTTTTTCTGATGTCAGTTAGGAAACAAAAGTGACGTCGGTTGTCCTTTAAGCATTGCTGTTTTGTCCAATTACCAATATATTTATATACAGTAAAGTCTCATTATATCGATATTCTCGGGAGTCGGAAAAAATATCGATATAACCGCACTATCGATATATCCGATCCTGCGGCATGCAAATTTTCTCCTTGCGTTCATAGAAATAGTATCGTAATAAGCAGTACTATCGATATAACCGATATCGATATAACAAGACTTTACTGTGTATATATATATATATATATATATATATATATATCAAGTCAAAGTCAAAGTCAGCTTTATTGTCAAATATGCTCATATGCATGACATACAGCACAGATGAAATTAATGTCCTCTCGGACCCAGCGATATATATATATATATGTGTGTGTGAATGTGTGTGTGTGTGTGTGTGTGTGTGTGTGTGTGTGTGTGTGTGTGTGTGTGTGTGTGTGTGTGTGTGTGCGTGCTTGTGTGCATTGTGGGTGTTTATTTTACAATTTTCAATTGATTTTATTTTCCAATTTGAAATTCATATTTTGTGTCTCACACACACACACACAAACGCACACACACACACACATGCACACACTTTGAACGTAGCCGCCGACCTTGGGATGGTTAACCGGCACTTGTGATGGCTGGAAACAGACAAGCTGTGAATGTTGCCCAAATTCATGATGGACAGCATGCCGATGGCCGTTAGCAGCTTAAAAGCTTGTGGGCAAACAGGTTCCCCGATGTGTTTGTCTGGGTCATATTACAGAGAGGGGAAGGTTGAACATTTTTTTTACAGTGACACACGTTATTTAGCAACATCTGAGCACATACCACCCGTGTATGAGTGCAGAAAGAGACCCAAAAATGGTTTTGTTCATTGTTACGGTGGTTGAATAATATTTCAAAATACAAAGCTTAGTCAGATATGGCACCTTTCTGTCTTTTTTCACACACACGAACCAAAACAATCCCACCCACAGGGAAATACTCTAAAGGGGGATGAATTGCTGAGAGAATGGAATCTGACGTAACCCATAGTTGCAGTGGGACACAAGGGGGAGACGGGTCGTCTGGGAAATAACAGTGCCGTGGCTGCACCTTTTCACCCCATCAATAGTGTTTTCTTTCTTTCCCAAGTATTCTCCTTTTACCCCATCATACATTGGATGTCCTTCCAGAGTAATCACCAGATCTCTGTCTATAGGAGGGATGCATGAAATGCATGAGAGGGTGGCAATTATTATTGGCTAATGAACAACTGCATGTGTGCATGAAGTTGTGCACGTGTGGCCCGAATAAAATGGTGCAGACACACATAACAAAAATCTCTGAATCACAGACTAATGTAAATTATACAACGAACTTAATTGGTTCGCAGACAGTGTGTAAGGCGAAAAGTTTGGATCCCAATAATTATTTTTCCCATAGGAAACCATTCAAATAATAATAATCCATTCCCAGGTCTCCATAAAATATAATTTTCAACTAAATAAGCCTTAAAACTACACACAATACTTTGTTCTATGTATAATAAATGTGCTATTGTATTGTATTGGAAGAAATACACTGTAATAATAAAGTCACTTTATATTTGTGATAGTCGTTGATGGCTCTTAATTGACACCTCTTGCTTTCTGACTCGTAAGGTCTTACGAAACTGAGGCATCATATTATCATTCATCATGTTGATGATTATCATAGCCACAGTCTTCTCTGGATGGAACTGTTCAATAAAAGCCTGCTGTGACGAGCGCTCGAGTGCTAGGAGGCAGACCTCGAGCGACGGACTTTTGGTGTTAGGGAAGGACCCGAAATACACGGCGTGACAGGCTTGGATGGATACAGAGTCTTTACTGGAAACAGCATCAAATGATACAAACAGGAATGAGTGAAGGAAGATAACTGAATGATAGCAGACCTGGCAACACGGAAGTGGAAATGGCAATGACCAAGAATACTCCGACAGAAGACGGTAGTGAGCGGCAGGCAGATATAGGCAGAAGGCACAATCAGTGAATGACAATCAGCTGTGGGAACCCAGGTGAATGATGATTGGAGGGGCCGTCTCCCAAGAATGTCGGAGGAGGTGACAGGAGGGGCGGGGCGCGCCCCGGATGGCAGCGAGATGTGACAGTGCCCCCCCCTCAAGGGACGCCTCTCGGCGGCCCCCCAGGTTTGGATGGGTGAGCCGCATGGAAGGCCCGGGTGAGGGATGGGTCGAGGATCCAGGCCCGTGGGACCCATTGACGTTCCTCAGGTCCATAGCCCTCCCAGTCGACCAGGTACTGCACTCCTCTGCCCCTGCGCCTGGAGTCCAGTATCTCCCGCACGGTGTAGACTGGTCCGTCGTCCAATATCCGGGGGGAGGTGGGGGGGCGGGCGTGGGGGCTAAGGGGCTGGTCTCCACTGGCTTGAGGAGGGAAACATGAAACACGGGGTGGATCCGCATGGTGGGTGGTAGCCGGAGCCTCACCGAGACCGGGCTGAGGATGGCCTCGATGGGGAAGGGACCCGTGAAGCGTGGGCCCAGCTTGGCCGAGGACCCTGCCAGCCGAAGGTCCTTCGTAGATAGCCAGACCTCCTGCCCGACCTGGTAGCTGGGTGCTTGCCGTCGATGGCGGTCTGCCACCCGCCGGTTCCGGGAAGCGGTGCGTGACAGGGCGTCCCTGGTCTCCTTCCAGACTCTGTGGGCCCGTCTGAGGTGATGATCGATAGACGGGACCTCCACCTGGCCTTCCTGTGTGGGAAATAAGGGCGGCTGATAGCCACAGGCGGACATGAATGGGGACCGACCTGTGGCTGCGGAGACCAGGGAGTTGTGGGCGTACTCCACCCAGGGTAGGTGCAGGGCCCACGACGCCGGGTTGTGGAGGCACACGCACCGGAGGGCCGCCTCCAGGTCCTGGTTCTTCCTCTCCGTCTGTCCGTTGGTCTGGGGGTGGTACCCAGACGACAGGCTCGCCGATGCCCCTAGGGACCGACAGAAACGCTTCCATACCTTGGACACGAACTGCGGTCCCCGATCCGACACGATGTTAGTCGGAATCCCGTGGAGACGGACGACATGGTTAACCAGGAGTTGAGCCGTCTCGGTGGCAGACGGCAACCTGGTTAACGGAACGAAGTGGGCCGACTTGGAGAATCGGTCCACTACGGTGAGGACGACCGTCTTGCCACGGGAGGGGGGGAGGCCTGTCACGAAGTCGACGGAGATGTGGGACCAGGGTCTGGACGGAACCGGTAGGGGCTGGAGGAGTCCGGCCGGGGGCTGGTGGGAGGCCTTTCCACGGGCGCAGGTCGGGCAGGCCTTCACGAAGAGGGTGATGTCCCTCCTAAACCCCGGCCACCAGAACCGTTGGGCGATGAGTTGGATCGTCCTGTTGACCCCCGGGTGGCAAGCTATCTTAGATGTGTGCCCCCAGATGAGCACCTCAGTGCGTAGGGGGGGGGGGACGAACAGGCGATCCTTGGGACAGCCCCTGGGGATGGTGGTGGTTCCCTGGACTTGTTGGACTTTTCTCTCAACCTCCCACCTCAGGGCGCCCAGGATGCGCTGGGCCGGCAGGATGTTGGCGGTAGTCTCCTCCCTTTCTGCCGGCTCATGGATACGGGATAGGGCGTCGGGCTTGGTGTTCTGTGACCCTGGGCAGTAGGTGAGAGAAAAGTCAAAACGGGTGAGGAAGAGTGACCATCGGGCCTGCCGTGAGTTAAGTCTCTTGGCCGACCGGATGGCCGCCAGGTTCTTGTGATCCGTGTAGACGGTGAAGGGGTGTTTAGCTCCCTCAAGCCAGTGTCTCCATTCCTGCAGGGCCAGGACGACCGCCAGCAGTTCCCGATTGCCGAAGTCGTAATTGGCTTCGGCGGGGCTGAGCCGGCGGGAGAAGAAGGCGCAGGGGCGTAGCTTCTGGTCGGTGGGAGAGCGCTGGGAAAGGACGGCCCCTACTCCGGACTCGGATGCGTCAACCTCGACCGTGAACGGGAGATCCGGGTCGGGATGACGCAGAACGGGGGGGTTGGTGAAGGCACGACGGAGGCGGTTGAAAGCCCCCTCAGCATCGGGAGTCCACCTGAAAGGGAGCTTGGTGGACGTGAGGTTAGTGAGGGGGAGTGCCTTCTGACTATACCCGCGAATGAAACGGCGGTAGAAGTTGGCAAACCCCAAAAACCGCTGAAGCTGCTTGCGCGTCTTTGGGATCGGCCATTCCTCCACCGCCTTGGTTTTGGCGGGGTCGGCCCTGAGCTGCCCCTGCTCCACCACAAACCCCAGGAACGACAGAGAGCGGACATGGAAGTCACACTTCTCTGCCTTCACATAGAGCCGGTTTTGCAGGAGCCGCGCCAGGACCCGTCGGACGTGTTGCCGGTGTTCTTCTGCAGAGCGAGAAAAAATAAGAATGTCATCGAGGTAAACAAAAACAAAAACATTGAGGAAGTCCCTGAGCACATCATTAATAAAATTCTGGAATACGGCCGGCGCGTTCGTGAGCCCGAACGGCATCACCAGGTATTCAAAGTGCCCTAAAGGCGTCTTGAAGGCTGTTTTCCATTCATCCCCCTCACGGATTCGGACCAAATGGTAGGCGCTGCGAAGATCCAATTTAGAAAAAATGGTGGCGGACTGAAGGGGCGCAAAGGCCGAATCCATGAGGGGGAGAGGGTATTTGTTGCGGATGGTGATGTCGTTCAGGCCCCGGTAGTCAACGCATGGGCGCAGGGATCCGTCCTTCTTGTCGATAAAGAAAAACCCTGCGCCCAGCGGGGAACGCGACGGCCGAATGAGTCCTGCCGCTAGAGAGGAGTCTATGTAAGTGCTCAGGGCTTCCCGTTCCGGTTGTGAAATATGGTAAAGTCTGGAGTCCGGTAATGGAGCCCCTGGCTGCAAGTCTATAGCACAGTCATACGGTCGGTGGGGCGGCAGGGATTGGGCGTTGTCTTTGCTGAACACCTCCCGCAGGTCGTGGTAGCAATGTGGCACGCCTTTGAGGCAGATGGCCTCGGGCGGGCCACCGCGGGAGGGGTTACGCCCTGCCGTAGCCGACCGCAGGCAGTTAGCGTAGCAGTAGGGGCTCCAGCCCTGAATGGTGGGGCCCTCCCAAGAAATGGATGGGTCATGGGCCTTGAGCCAGGGGAGACCCAAGACCAATGGCGCGTTCCGGGAGGGCATAACAAGAAATTGGCGGTGCTCCACATGGTTGCCTGCCACTCGGAGCTTAAGTGGGGCCGTGAGGTGGGTGACCCGGGCTAATAATCGGCCATCCAAGTCGACGATCTCCTTAGGGGGAAGGAGATCTAAAAGTCGGCAGCCCAGCAGGTCGGCCAGGTGGGGGTCGATGATGCACCCGTCGGCCCCCGAGTCCACTAGTGCCCACACTCTTTGGGAGCTGGAGGGGCCAAATAGTTCACTCTCCAGCTCCAACCGTGTGGCTCGTGTAGTGGACTTAGCCCCCAACGGATTCCGTTTCGGCGGGGACTTACATTGGCCGTGGGTCCTAGGCTGGGGGCCTCGGGTGCGACGAGCCCTCGGGTTGGCGTGGTCGTCTCCCCCCCCTATCACCATCGGTTCGAAGAGTCCCTCCTGGGGCTGCGCGCGGTCGCTGCCGGGTGTGGTCGACCGAGGTCGGCTTCGGGGTACCTCGGGCCGTCGGTCGCTCAGCTCCTTTCGCCGCTCTCGAAGACGCTGATCCAAGCCGATGACAATCCCGACGAGGTCGTCGAAGGTGGTGCCGGCGTCGCGGGTAGCCAACTCATCCTTTAGGTCGGAATTCAAGCCGCGACGAAACACCCCCCTCAACGCTCGGTCGCCGTAGCCGCTGCCAGCGGCCTGGATCCGGAAAGCGACGGAGTATTCAGCGGCCGAACGGGCCCCTTGGACGCAGTCGAGGATCTTCCCTTCCGCCTCGACCTCCGTCACTGGATGGTGAAACACCCGGCGAATCTCGGCTACGAAGTCCGGATACGAGGCGCACAGCTCCGGTCGGGACTCTCGTACCGCCAGCACCCATGATTCGGCTTCGCCCGCGAGCAGGCTGGTGATGAAGGCTACCTTAGCCTTATCGCTAACGTAGGCGTCAGGATGTTGTTCAAACACGAGCGCACACTGCATTAGGAATTGAGCGCAGCGCTCGGTTTCGCCTGCGTAGCGTGAGGGTTGGGGTAGCGGGGGCGTGCGCCTGCCCACGGGCGGGGGGGAAGGAACAGAGAGGGTGGCGATGCACTTTTCCATCTCCTTGAGGCGTTGAGCCAGCGAGGTAGTGGCGTGGCGCATTTCCTCAATCGCCTGGGCCAGCTGGCTCGAACGCTCCGCCTCTTGTACAAGGGCGGTAACATACCTGTCAACGCCGGCGGGGTCCATGGGTGGTCGGAGTATTGTGTGACGAGCGCTCGAGTGCTAGGAGGCAGACCTCGAGCGACGGACTTTTGGTGTTAGGGAAGGACCCGAAATACACGGCGTGACAGGCTTGGATGGATACAGAGTCTTTACTGGAAACAGCATCAAATGATACAAACAGGAATGAGTGAAGGAAGATAACTGAATGATAGCAGACCTGGCAACACGGAAGTGGAAATGGCAATGACCAAGAATACTCCAACAGAAGACGGTAGTGAGCGGCAGGCAGATATAGGCAGAAGGCACAATCAGTGAATGACAATCAGCTGTGGGAACCCAGGTGAATGATGATTGGAGGGGCCGTCTCCCAAGAATGTCGGAGGAGGTGACAGGAGGGGCGGGGCGCGCCCCGGATGGCAGCGAGATGTGACACCTGCACATCATTCCACTTCGCCAACATTGCCTTGATGAGCTCACTTGATGCTGCAGCCATCTCCTCCTCCGCGCCCTCACATGACAACTCCTGAATGGCTTGCCTCTGCTTGTCCTCTTGAAGGCAAATCAAATCTTCTGTGTTCGGGACCTCAATATGGTCAGCAACAAGCTCTTCGATGTCATCTGCATCCACTTCGAGTCCCATGTTCTGTCCAATGGAAACAGTGTCGTCCAAAACATGAGGATCACGAGGATCAAATCTTTCAAAGTCCCTCTCAAGGATGCATGTGGGCCACAAATTCTTCCATGCTGCTTTCAAGGATCGAAGGGTAACATCATACCAAGCCTTTTCTATCAGCTGAACACAATGATACACGACAGCGGACATTTCCATTCAATTACTTTATTTCCTTCCATACTTATTTCATATTCTTGGTAATGATGATAGTAATGCAGCATGTACTACCGGAGACACATTTCTGGCTTCTGATTCTGAATAAGTGATTTGCAGGATACAAAATGTGCTTTTCTTGGGAAAGAATCACATGTTCCCCAAATAATCCAAATTAATGTGTAGTAATTTGAAAAAGAGTGCTCGAAATATTTACGTTTGATAATGTCTGAGGTTTTATTTATTTATGTATTTATTGATGTATTCATGTATTTATTTAGTGAGTGAGTGAGTGAGTGAGTGAGTGAGTGAGTGAGTGAGTGAGTGAGTGAGTGAGTGAGTGAGTGAGTGAGTGAGTGAGTGAGTGAGTTTTATGTGGGTTTGATAAATATGTTTTCCCCTTGTCTTGAAGGGGCTTAAAGCTGTTTTTGTTTTACAACATTTCAAGGGGTCTATGGGCGTTCTTTAAAACATTGACTGCTCTTTTTATCATTCGTTTTTTAATTGAAGCATTTTAAAGTTTTTGCACTCACCGAATGTGATAGGTAAATAGGTAGAAGTTCATTGGGATTTATTAGAGTTTGAACATTTACATTTCCTTTTCTTTCTTTTAGAGTGATGTGTCCCCCATTCTTGGTTTCATTCAGACAATCAACATATGGATTCTGTACTGTCAATGTTATGTACCGTATCGTAAACAAGGGCCAATTTGTGTTGTTTGATTCATCTCAGAGATATTGTCACTCTCCAATTAATAAAAAAAAATCATATTTCCAAATGCTGTCATGTTTTAACAACATTACCCGAAAACATCAACTCTTCTTGTGCCGGTCCCAAGCCCGGATAAATACAGAGGGTTGTGTCAGGATGGGCATTCGACGTAAAAGCTGGGCCAAAACAAACATGCGTATCGTACCTCTGAAGATGGAGGTTACTGATTCGCTGTGGCGACCCCTTGAAGGGAAAAGCCGAAGGGAAAAGAAGAAGACTCGAAAACATCAACTGGATCAAAATACTACTACTGCTACCACTACTTGTACTACTACTACTACTATTGCTGCTACTACTAATACTACTACTACTACTACGACTACTACTACTACTACTACTAACAATAACAATAACAATAACAATAACAATAACAATAGCAATAATAATAATAATAATAATAATAATAATAATAATAATAAATGAAATCATCTTCATAATCATAATGACGAAGAGCCACAAGGTTATGGACGTCACAAAACATTCCATTTCAACATGCACAGTGACACACTTATGTGTGTGTGTGTGTGTGGGGGTGGGGTGTATGTGTGTGTGCGTTTTGCAATAATCAGGCCATGTGGATATCAAACTTGCTCATCCTCAGGATGCATTAACAGCTGTGTAATGTAGGTATGTGTGTCCCTCATTTGTGTGTCACCATCATACATGTTACGAGGACAAGCAACTGGCTGAGAGAGTGCCATTTTGGCTTTTGTCTCTATCACTCTGCACTAATCCAATTGTTCAAGCAGAAAGCGAGGCAGAGGGAGAGAGCCAGAAAGAGAAGCACTGAGGGGAAGCATGCAGAGATTGGCGGCAGTCCAACTCTAAATGGCAAGCTGGATGAGGATAGCTGTGAGAGGGTGAGGAAACTGCAAACACATCCAGCTACCCCCAATACACACTGACACAAGCGGAACACGCATATAGAGGCCTCACCAGCTCTCCGACAAACCGATGGTCACACCTGCATTCAAACATTCTGGACACTTCATGTTCCACACTTAATACAGAGAGCTAGCAGGCACTGTATGTGCTCGCTCACTCACTCACAATGAAAGTAAATGTTGGGATCACATAATAAAACAAAGAATCACTGTCTGACTTGAACACAATTAGTATGCCAGCATTGCTGAATCCCCTCACCAAGCCCCCCACCATTGTTGAAGCTCAATGTATGGCATGAAGGCTGGAGTGAAGGCTGAATTGCATGAAAGAGAATTCCCAGATGCGGGAAGGTAAGAGTCACAGTGCCATCTGCTGGACAAATCCATTGTAATGTAATTCGAAATAGCTGAAGCAGCCTCAAGTTCACGTTCAGTCCACATTATGCACACTTACATAATCTAATGAGGTATGACAGCTGTCTGACTCTGCCTTTGCATTAGCTAAACAGATGATGCAGGTATACCAAATGTGACATTATTTTTCAATCCTCATGATATTTATGATCTCTATATTAACAATTGCTCTGTGAATGTGGTTTAATAAAATAAATAAAAGAAAACCGGATGTTTGAGGTCATTAGAATAAGCTCACAGTATTACCGTATGTTCAGTGTAAATTGTCAGATACATAAATCACATATTGAAACTCCCAGTTACTCACAAGGTTGCCCACCTTGCTATACAGGCACATATGCACAAACATGTTATCAAGTCAAAAAAGGACACCCATCAGTGTTAGACAAAATGAAGGGAAGCTATAGTCCAGGTTTACACACCTTTGTTCAAATAACAGGTTTGTTTGATACTGTGTGAAATGAACGCGTATAACTAAACAAGGGGGAAAAAAGATACTTTTTACTGGAGATGAAAAATGAAACTCACGCATTCTTATTGAAAGTCAATGCGGCCTTGCCACCATTTAAAATAACTCAGATCAACTCCAATGAGGCACAGCTTTTTGATAAGGTGTTTCCTTTTATGTTGGTCGTCATAACTTGCAATGGTTTCAATGAACTTCCTGCATAAGCAGGATTCCATTGTTCAAAGATACCGGAATGTCCTAAACTTGAAGTAAACAACCCCTCAAACTTCACTCTTGCACCTGAGCCAAACCATCCCTACTGTGTATGAGTATTTCCTGGTGTCTCCAAATGAGACCCACAAATGGTTTCATTGATACATTCCGCCGAACACCGGTTCACAAACACACAGCAGGAGCAGCATGGCTCAGTTGGCAAAGTGGCCCTATCCCAATCAGAGGATGGTGGCTTCATTCCTCAACCCTGAGTGAGTTTTCTTTTTTTATGAAAAAAATACCATCCAAGTAAAGTCTATAGTTAAAAACTTTCCTAATTTTCTTTTTGTTCCAAGTCACTTGAAACAGTGTATCATGTCATGATGCCTGATCACAATTTTGGTTTTTCACAGCGCACCTTTCCTACATTCCTTATATATGGCATTTAAAATATGTTGACCCCGAAATGCCTCCTGGCTGGAGACCTGCTTGCAATGGTATAACTTGCTGTTATTGTTCCATATTTTTACATATATTTACGGTTTAAATAACCAACACCACAACTTTCTTATCAGGGATTCCTTTACCCCATACTCCTAAAGCACCCTCCACAGAACTCCCTGAGGGACACGGTCAAATGCCTTCTTTAAGTCCACAAAGCACCTGTAGACTGGTTGGAAGAATTCCCATGCACCCTCGAGGACCCTGATAAGGGTGTAGACCTGGTCCACTCTTCCATGGCCTGGACGAAAAAGACACTGCTCTTCCTCAATCTGAGATTCGATTTCCTGACGGAGCCTCCACTGCAGAACCCCTGAATAGGCCTTACCGGGGAGGCATATCAAGGATGCTGCTATACTAAAATGGGTGGAAAAGAACATATATAAGTAGCATATAATTTTGGAAGATGAACGACGGCAAAAATTCCATTGCAACCCCAGTGATTTCATCACTGCAATGCCACATTCAAAACTGCTTACTGTATATCACACTTTCTAATATGCTGTTTGCTGGAGAGTTGGGTCACCATTCTGTGTTGACTTCACAAGAGAACTGTTGTAGAGTTGAGATTTCCCATAAATAATATATGAGAGGCCATGACTGTCTTAATTTTCTGTTAAAAAGACATTTCAAACAGCAAGAGTGTGCTGTTTTGTCATGAAACATATCAGTATCACATGAGTGACACGTCTTCAAAAACATGACAGTAAGGGATGGTGATGAGATCCAGATAGAAGCACAGACTGTGCATGCAAATGTGTGTCTGTCAAAAATCAATGGAAAGAAAGAGCTGGAAGATTAGAAAGACCAAAGAAAACATTATAAATGGCCATGAGTTGAAGACAAGTGAGTCGGGGACTGACAAATAATGTAGGATTTGCAGAGACAATGATAAGGTGGAGGCTATATTTCAATATCCTATCAATGTGACTGTAATAGCTATTTGTGTAAAATTAATTACTGTACCTCCTGGGTAATAAATCAGCTCCACCAAATATTTCACCCATTGTTTTTTTCCCCTTCTATTACACACTCCATTACCCAAAACCAAATATATTTCTTGTTGTTAAAAATCATCCATCATGTCTTCACGGCCTCATGTTAAATGTATTTTCGCTTGTTTTGCGACACTATTTAAAATGTTGATTTACTCATGCCGCCAGTGTTCAAATTTGAAAATCAAGCTAATTTCGAGTACTGTTGGCGGGCACTACGACCAAGCGTCTTACACGGCAGGTATACAGCAGGGGCCATGTATAAGTTGGGAATATTTTTCTGCATTTTCTATGTTTGAGTCAGATCCACTTGTTAGCAGTGTAACCATTGTCACGGTGGTGTGAATGAATCTGCTGAATGCATACTAAAGTCTTCACATATATTGTTACATGTTTACTTGAAAGTTAGATATGCCATCATAAACAACAGCCCCCTCCGTCCAGATGCTAACAGCAATCAAATCCCTGACAAAGCTGAGCTAATTGAGAATCTAGCATGCTTAGGACATTCACAGAGTGTCATTGCTGATTATTGAGGCTT
This sequence comes from Hippocampus bargibanti, assembly GCF_051943395.1. NCBI lineage: Eukaryota > Metazoa > Chordata > Actinopteri > Syngnathiformes > Syngnathidae > Hippocampus > Hippocampus bargibanti. The sequence goes on from NC_142743.1 coordinate 16,545,673, forward strand.
GGTCTTTTTAATGATGAAGACAAATTAGTTCATTAATGACTGCACGTGTGTGGTTTTCTGTGTGTGTGTGTGTGTGTGTGCGTGTGTGTGTGTGTGTGTGTGTGTGCGTGCGTGTGTGTGTGTGTATGCGTGTGTTTGTGTGTGTGTGTGTGTTTGTGTGTGCGTGTGTTTGAATGTGTGTACGTCTGTATGTGTGGGCGTGTGCACGCATGTGTGTGTGTATTTGTGTGTCTGCGTGCATGTGCACGTGCGTTTTCCGTTGGAGTTAAGAATGTGAATGTGTAATCTCATGTTGCGCTGATTCAAATCAGACTCAATGAGTGCGTGTTCGGACGCAAGTGAATTGTAAACTTCACCTTTGTACGTGTTCTGTCTCATGAGGTTGATGTACAACTCGTAATTTGGACGGAGTTGTTGGTATTGGTATTTTACCTCTTATCAAAACAAGTTGACATTTAACTCAGATGTGTCAGTTATACTAGTATGTGTATGTACGTGCTTATGTGTTTTGGTAAATATAGCAAGGTACTGGTAAACACACACACGCGCGCACACACACACACACACACACACACACACACACACACACACACACGCACGCGCACACACACACACACACACACACACACACACACACACACACACACACACACACACACACACACACACACACGCACACACACACACACACACGCACACACACACACACACACAGAAACACCAAGCCACACGCACACACAAAAACACATTTTTTAGATTGAAATTAATTTTAACTTCACCAGCAGGAAGTGCTTGTCACTTCATGTGGAGTAGCACATTTACACTTGATTAATAATATTGCACATTTGTCGTAGGAAATTTAAATAGACAATCAAAAATGACATTTGTAAAAATTGCTGATTGAGGAATATGTGTTTGTGGAATAATGCTTGCAAATCGTTGTAAAGTCTGTGCAGTGTTAATATTGAGTGAAAATAGTGCAGTTGAGATGATGACCTATAGGAGGGGCTAAGAGACAAAAAGGCAAAACGAAACCATGTAAGAGGAAAGTATAGTACACAGGGTACGTTGAAATGAGTGGAATTTGTAAGTGACATAGTAACGATGATCTAAAATTAAAACACTTGGCCCAAATGACATTTTGTATTTTTCTTTGGTTTTTCACAGCGCACCTTTCCTACATTCCTTATATATGGCATTTAAAATATGTTGACCCCGAAATGCCTCCTGGCTGGAGACCTGCTTGCAATGGTATAACTTGCTGTTATTGTTCCATATTTTTACATATATTTACGGTTTAAATAACCAACACCACAACTTTCTTATCAGGGATTACTTTACCCCATACTCCTAAAGCACCCTCCACAGAACTCCCTGAGGGACACGGTCAAATGCCTTCTTTAAGTCCACAAAGCACCTGTAGACTGGTTGGATGAATTCCCATGCACCCTCGAGGACCCTGATAAGGGTGTAGACCTGTCCACTCTTCCATGGCCTGGACGAAAAAGACACTGCTCCTCCTCAATCTGAGATTCGATTTCCTGACGGAGCCTCCACTGCAGAACCCCTGAATAGGCCTTACCGGGGAGGCATATCAAGGATGCTGCTATACTAAAATGGGTGGAAAAGAACATATATAAGTAGCATATAATTTTGGAAGATGAACGACGGCAAAAATTCCATTGCAACCTGTCATGATCTGGTTGGCGACCAACGGGGGGCGCTGTCGGCCCCGCCTGCACCTGCACAGGTGCTGGTCATCCCGATCAGATTGGCGAACAGCGGGTAGCGACGTCAGCCCTGTCGGCCGCCTCGCAGGTGCTGGTCGTTATAATCAATGACACTTAAAAGGACACCTGGCACGATCATCCAGTGCCGATTCATTGTTTGTTTGCTGCTTGGTTGCAGCATGCATTGTGTACGTGTTTGTTTAACCTTGGCGGACTTTTACACTTGGTTTTCTTTTGCTACTTTGTATTTTTTCCATTCAGATCATTTTGATGTTTTACATTTTGTTCCTGCTGACTTTATTTTAATACAATTTGTCAAACAACCCCCTGCTCCCTCCTGCCTGCTTTTTGGGATCCGAACCCGCCATCACCACCTCGCAAAACGTGACAGAATGAATCGGCCAACTATCGGATCCCGCAGGTACATCGGACCCGTCTCATTTCCACCCCGTGCCTGACCATGCTACGTCCACGTTAGCGCAAGCCTCGTCGCGTTTGAATTGA
>NC_142743.1:16552906-16665406 GCF_051943395.1 Hippocampus bargibanti
GTACAATGGACGATGAGATCACGCAACAGTTCTCCTGCTGCCATCTATAAACAGTACAATTGATGAATCGGGAGTCTGTCGGTGGATTTTCCTTCAACTATTCCATTCTATAAGGACAACAACAATTTTAGAGGTTGCCGGTCATTGCGCCACTTCCGTTACAATGCAGTGTTTTACTCTTCAAGTGTCTCATTTCGAAGCGTTGAGGGGATATTTGGTAAAACAAACAATAGGGCCATTACAATGAGCACAACACTTTTGTCTTATTGATGATGTATGTTTGCACGTTGGAGTTTCTTTAGAAAGTGGTCAAATGACTCAGAGGAAACCATGTTATGTATTTCTCTCTCTAGGTCTGCCTGACGTCCTGCAGTAGTTTGTTTATCTCATGGACCAGCTCGCTCGCATCTATGGCGGTGTCTTGGCGGTTCTCGCCACGTTTGACAGTTTGGTAGAACACACCGTCAAAATCATCTTCCTCATAGTTCTCTGGAATTTCTTCCATAGCAGGGAGCCATTTGAGGTGTGGGGGCTGTCCGTTGGTGGAGGTGGAGGATGACGGAGGGGCTGGCGAAACGTGGTTGTTCGCCAAACATCCGTTTCCTGGATTTAGATAATGAGTATTGGCAGCCCATGTGGCCACACCCGACGGGTAAGCAGGACCCTTCCCACCTGGTAACAAGCCTCTACGACTATCCTGAGGAACGGCGTTGTTGATCTGGTTACCAGATATGTTGCCAGTGCGTCCGCTTCCTTTCTCGCCAGTTGACGATGATGATGCTAGGCTTGTTTCAGTGCACTCACTATAGGAGTCCATATTTGGAGGTAGGAGCCGCTGGAAGACGCTGTTCATCTCCGTGAGGAGCGAGCCGGCCCCTCCTGCATGTGTACACGTATCGCTTCCTCCTGCAGCAGCGACTCTCGCAGGCCCTGCCTCATCACTACCTAGCTCTTTGCCAAAAGTGGAGAAACTCTTGAGTTGTTCTGACTCTTCCGAGGACTGGTCATCATCAATTTGGGGTTGCTGGGAAGACTCTTCCCCGGGGATATACATGTTGTTGCGGTAATCTGAGGAGGATGTTGGAGAGGTGACGGGAGGCATCCAGCACTGGTCAGAGTGTCCCAGGACCCGGCATTCATCCGTGCACAGCCTCATGGCTAGGGGAAAACAACAATGACAAACATCAGGAGCTTATTCAACAAATAAAATGGTGTCCTCGTGACCTATATGGTGCATAAATAGGAAAACCAATATATAAACAAGTGCTCACTGCCAAATTAGTAAAGTCAAATAAATCCGAACTGAAAGTATGACTTTGTAGTCATCTTGAAAACGTGCAAAATGTTGGACTGACATGAAGACATGCTATTCAAAATCTGCAGCAATTCAATTGTGTGTGTGTGTGTGTGTGTGTGTGTGTGTGTGTGCGTGTGTGTATGCGTGCGTGTGTGCTTGCATGTGTGTGTTTGGAATGAAAAGCGGAAATAATGTATTATAATGTATCATTTTGGAATATTAATTTATAATGCCTGTTCAATATTTCATAAGGTGGTTCTGTCTTATTCTTAAACCACAGCTGGGTAATTGTTTCCTCTTCTTTTTTTCTCTGCGGCCTTTCATATTTCGATCAGAATGAGCACAGTGGTGCTATTTACAGGCAACGATGGGAATATTGCGACAGATAAAAAAAAAAAATCAGGAGATAAAAAAATGATTAATTGCTAGATTCCATCCATCTGGCATCAAAGGGGCAGACAAATTCATATCTGACTCATCTTTCTATCATATTACCCACATCTATGACATATTCAGAGTGAAGCTGTAATTGCCTTGCTTGAAATTAAATCTATTGAAGAGAAACCAGAGCACTACCCATTTCTGCACGTTTGTAAAAACAAACGTGCATATTTCATATTGCCACCAAAAAAAGGAAGATGGAGAGTGGAAGTCAACTAAATTGACAGACATTAGTGTCCACCACTCTTTATACATCACAATTAAGATGTACAGCAAAAAGACGTGTTTACGGCGAAGCTCTCAGGGTGGCTGCGGGTGAGAGAGGGACAGTGAATGAGAGAATAACATCATTCTAAAAGCAATTACTGTGAATTCTCTTCAGTTCAAACATGAAAGTGCAACACTGTCACTCAAAAGTGGAGGCGGAGGTGGGGGTGGGCTGTGATGAGGGGAAATAAAATGGAGGAAAGGGGGTGGGGGGGACAACACCCTGAGACGCATAGCGATGAGTGACAAGCAACTCATCTCTGCTCCGGGGAGGATTTTACAGACACGACTCTGGGCATAGATAACGCACATGGACACACACTCACGCACGCACACACACACACACACACACACGCACACACAGCCCGGCACACTGTAACCTCTTTCGGTGTGATAACAAGCGAGGAAATAGAGTCTATGTGGAAAAATGGGCATAGTACAATGGGTCTGTGTTTTCAGTGTGTTGAATGGCTGTACAGGCATATGGACTATTAGTTGGCTCAGGCCTGACCTGTCCATCGCTCTAAAAATTGTCAGATGGCATGTCCACAAAATTGCAAGGGGCATTGCAGAAGAAGCAACTCAATTCAGTTCACTTCCACAATAATGTTACGCCTGCAGAGGAAGTTTGTCAGCTTTCTTTGTGACTTTATTTGTTTCCTACTTCTATGGTTGACAACCGACATCTCCGGACAAGTTGTGTCCATAATTTGTAAAATCGCTTCAAATGACTTCTACTGAGCGTATATTACAAATTTTCCACCGCATGTAGCTATATTTTACGTTTTAAGACTCGCGCTGAATATTCCGGAAGTCTGGAGTTGGTGACGAGTCCTCACCCTACGTCACTGAAGGAACGCTCCTGACTGAGAAAGGACATACCTTGCATCACCTCAATGCATTTTGCGGTACTTTGTTTGGTCTGAAAACTTCGTGTTGATCCGTGTTGATGGCAAAATTAGAAGATAAACACATAAATAACGCAATGGTGAATCGTTGTATATTACACCGAGACAATTCTTTGATATTCGTTGACAAAAATTCCAAGCTGAAAAATAAAACTACTTCCAACGGAGCTCTGCCGCCATCTTCTGCATTTTCTGTGACACTACACATCGGTCTTGATCCATCAAAATGAACCAGAAGACCTTCTTTAATCGATTGCAAACATTTATACTTTCCTCTTCAGAACTATTTGAATCATATTCATAACTGGAGGTGCAACAAGAAAGCATATTCTCCCAATCTGAAGCCATTGTTTTGATTCTAAAGCAAGGCAATCGTCTTGGCGTGACGTCACGAACTGGGTGCAGGCGGGACTTTCTGAAAATGCCCAATTCGCAGCTCAATTTTTTGCAGAATTTGGACACTTTAAGTCATTTTTATTGGTGTTTTGCATTTGAATAAAAATATCATACTGCGTGTTTTGGGTATTTTAGATGCTATAAAACGTTTTTATGATGTCAGTTAAGAAACAAAAAAGTGACGTCGGTTGTCCTTTAAGTTATTTTGTTTTGATGATGGGCACCATGAATAGTTATTACTCTAAAGATAGTTTTTTTTTTAAATCATGCTTCACATAATTTAATACATTTCATTTTTAACCGCCTTTATAAACTCTCAAGTTCACTTTACAGTCAAAGGATAAGCTTTTCTTTGGGTGAGCAGCGGCAGCCACGCCCGCGTTCACTCAACCCGGAAGTAACTCGGATAGAATTGTAAGACAGATAGATAGAAAGCTAGCTAGCAAGCCAATCGATAGATAATAGCTAGCTAGATAGATAGCTAGCCAACCAGCCAAATAGCTATTGTACGGTATTACAGAAAAGACAAAGAGATGGTCAATGGTGATCAATAAATCTGTGTCACACCTTAAAATACTTGAAATCTGCTTTGATGAGTTAAAATTATCCATTCAACTGAGTTTCATCCGTATCTGATGCACGTTGCAAGTGGCAGCAATTGAAATTCAATATGGAATATACCATCCCACATGTTAGGATGTCCATCAATATTGTGTGTCTCTGTCATCTTGTCTTTGCATGAAGGATTGCTTCAAGTCTACATTTTCCTTCTGTTCTGGTGTCATATTTGAAAAACTTATTCAAAATACATTTAGCCAATCTCTGCATATGAAACTCCAAGAGGCTGAAATAATCTCTTCATCACTTTTTGCTTGACAAAATTAATTGGAGTTTTGAAAGTGGTCTCAGGCATGAGGAGCATGTGAGGTTGCTGGACATCTGCGGCTCAGGAGAGCAGAGGAAACCAAACAGTTGCAAGAAGACACGGGCTGAGGAAAATTATCAGAATTCGTGTGTTACATCAAGGTATCTTACCTGGATGAAGGTGATGGTGCATTTCGAGATGTATCAGGTCAGAAAAGCCTTCCCCCAGAAGCAGCCTATCTACGGGGGACTCTCTTCCCATTTCACAATCACTGTCCCCCGCCTCGCTGTCCCCACGTCCGCTGTCCTTCAGGCTGAACTTGTCCATGTCTTGTAATGCATACCTAGATAGAACCATGACAAAAACTGCAAGTTCAATGCTTGAAAAAAAATTAAAATTGATGCCTACTTATGTTTTATGAAACATTTTAAGTAGTCAAAACATTTGTTCCTACTATTAAATCTCCAAATTTTCCATTCATCCATTTTTTTAATATGCTTTTTAATGATTTTTTTCATTATTTTAATACACAGGCATTTGGAGCCTATGTTGTCCTATTTCTACTTCCTAAAATCCGGTCTAATATGTAAATATGTGACAACACCAATTGAACACGGATAAGTCAATCAAGTGATATGAAAAAGTAAAAACATTCCATTTTCCAAATTTGTTCCAGGAGCAATTGGGACATTTTGACAAGTGAGCTGAATATTTTGGAAAGTGAATGGCACTGGTATGTATGTTGACATTTGGAATATGTAAAAGAAGACAAACTATGCAACATGTTGTTGAAGACGTCACACATATGTAAACCAAAGACAACAAAGTGTTTTTTTTAAAGTGAATAAAAATATATATGCAGTGATGGGGCCGAGGGATTACCTGTAGCTGCGAGAGTATTTGTTGCCACGGAAACTGGGTCTGGGTTGGTACTGGCCCTGATGGAGCATGGACAGAAGCTGTGAGACTTGCTGTATCCAAAAAAAAAAAAAAAAAAAAAAAAAAATAGGGGCAAAAGGAAAAGGTTTGGGGTGGTAAATAAAGGTGACAGACAGAAAGAGAGAGTGCGAGAGAGTGGGGGAGAGAGAAAGAGTGAGAGACAAGACAGAAGACAAAAACATGGATGAGTACACAAAATGGTGAGGCTGCTCAATATGACACAAAATGGATGGTGTTAAAACGGAACAAAAAAAGGCGTAGGGGGGCCTGCTCATTGAGAGACTGAACCTCGGTGAATTCGGAGACAGATGACTGAGGGTTAACACTGATTTGGACATGGCATAAACAAAGTAAACACAGAGAGAGGGCTGTAACTATCAATAACACTTAATGAAAGTGATTTCAAAACTAGAAACAAAATGTTGTGTTTTCATGTGTTTTTGTGTGCATGTGCTTGTGTTTGTGCGTTTGTGTGTTTGAGTGTATGTTTGTGTGTGTGAATGTGTGAGCCAGCATGTGTGAGCATGCACTCACCTCCACCTGTGGAGTTGTATGTGCCAGTTCCAAGGCAAAGCTCTCTGGAATGTGATTGGATGAGATTGTCACCAGGCTGTTCAGGGATTGACGGCTGTGGTGATTCTGTGTGCTCCCAATCTGGGCTCGGTCACAGGGGGGAGTAGCTGAAGGCGAACGGTGATGGGATCTGATTGGTAGGGTACCGTTCACAGTGGGAACAAGGGTGATGTCTCCTTTGTGGATCTGCCGTGAGGGCTTCCTGGGGTGGTGCTGGTGGGTCGACTCAGCAACCCGGCAGTTATAAGATTGCCTTGTCTCCTTTTTCTCTCTGTTGCAGAGAGCAGCAAACACCACCATGATTACCAGCAGCACGGCACAGATGGTGCCCAGGGAGATGATGATAATCAGCGATGCATCAAGTGGAGACTCCCCTCGGTCCATCAGTTGGACATGATTCTCCATATTCTCATAAAGGTTGATCCTTAGAACTGCTTTGGCACTGAGGCTCTCACTTCCTTGATCCCTCACCACAACAGTTATCTCTGCATGCTCATGAGGGAAGCTCTCCAGACTGGCATTGGCATGAATTTCACAAGTTCTTGGACCCACAATGAAGAAGCCTTCTTCATTGCCACTGACGATGGAGCAAACAAGCTCGGAATTGATCCCTGTATCACGGTCCGTTGCCCTGACCACAGTCACGAGATGTCCAGCTTCAGTGAACTTTGACAGTGAAACATCAGCACTAAAGTTCCACAGCTGGGGGACTACAATCACTGGAGGATTGTCATTCTCATCCTGGATGTTTACAACAATGGTGGCATTGCTTAGGAGTGGCGGATTTCCAGCATCTTTGGCTTGCACAGTAAAGGAGAGGCGACTCACGTCCTCCCTGTCAAATGTGCGCAGTGCATAGACAGCGCCATTCGAGGGGTCAATGGTCACATATGTTGAAATGGAGCTCCCGTGAATTAAGCTCTCCAGGATGGAGTAGGTCACCTGTCCATTGACATCCAGATCGGGGTCTGTTGCCAAGATAGAGGTCAAATATGCCCCCGGAGCATTGTTCTCAGATTTAGTGATCTCAAATGATCCCTTCTCAAAATGTGGATGGTTATCGTTTTCATCAGTGACATGCACAGTGAAGTGTTTGACTGTGGAGAGGCTCGGAGTGCCTCGGTCTTCTGCCACAACTGTCAGACTGAACTCTGACCTCTTCTCTCGGTCCAGAGACACATTCGTAAGAATCATGTAGTTATTTTCATATGTTTTCTGGAGTTTAAAATAACCTTGACCGTGAAGTTTACACTCCACCTCACCATTCAAACCAGAGTCCAAGTCCTCCACCCTTACTAAAGCTACAAATGTGTCTAGCGGAGCAGCCTCTGATACATAAGCTGCATCTCCGTTGCCCTGCGAAGACATTATATTGATGCTAATGTCTGGTTTGTTGTCATTGACATCAACCATCTTGACCAAGATCTTGCAGTGAGCTGGCATGGAGTTTGGTCCCATATCTTGTGCTTGCACATCAATGTCATAGGAATTAGCAGTCTCATAGTCTACACGGGCAATGAGGGTCAGATGACCACTGTCGGGGTTAATTCGGAATGTCTCCATGATTTTGGGGGAAACGTGACTGCTGAACGAATAGACTATTTTGGCATTCATCCCATCATCTGCGTCAGTGGCGTTTAAGTCAATTAACAGTGTTCCAACAGGTGCATTTTCCGGAAGGTTTATCACATACGAGGACTTGTCAAAAACGGGGCTATTGTCGTTTGAATCGGCAACACTGATCTTAAGCAGAGTGGTACCGGTTCGGGAGAGAACACCCCTATCAAAAGCCGTGTACTTCAGTTCATAACTGGAGAGCACCTCCCGATCCAGCTCTCGGAGTACCACCAGTTCAGCATATTTTGCCCCATCGGTTCTGGACAGTATTTCAATATTAAAAACATCGTTGGGCTCTAAAGCATAACTGTACAAGGAGTTTTCGCCAACGTCTGGGTCTGTGGCGCTGTCCAATGGAATGCGCGCTCCGACGGACGCGCTCTCGGATATTTCAATTGGGATGATGGCACGGGAAAACTGAGGCGCGTTGTCGTTGATGTCCAATACTTCCACATCAACATGAAAAAGCTGCAGGTGTTCCGTGGGTAACGTGAGCACGTCAAATTGGATGGAGCAGTTGAGATTCTTTTCACAAAGTTTTTCTCGATCGATTCTGGACTTGACACTTATTTCTCCGTCCTGTTCGTGCACTGTGAGAAAGGATGAACTCCCTCTTTGCATGGCTCGGAAGCGGAGCAACACAGAGGTTGGAAGTTTAGCCAGAACATCCGCGACATCGTCTTTTAAACGAGCAATAACAGTGCCGACCTTCTGTTCCTCAAAAATCTTATATCGCAATGTCTTACCGGTGGCATGAGGCGCTGACAGTGAGAAAACGACGAACAGTGCCCACATTCTCATTTCAAGGAGTCTTGTCATTATGTCCTCTTGTGGTCAAAATCAAGCAAAAGGGATCTCCAAAATGTTGAGGCGGTCACTTCCAGATTTGAATTAGGCTACTGGAGGGGGCGCTCCGAGTTGCATTGCTCATCAATCTTGACAAAAAAAAACATTCATCGGAACACTGGCTGAGTTGCATCAATTTAGATTAAAAAAGACCCCAAGTACGCTTATGGATCTGTTGCACCCATCGATCGCGAATGAGTGTGCGGCTCTGTCTGGAGCTCCCCTCCCTTCTTGCGCCGTTCGCATTTCGCTCTCTTCCACTCGCTGTCTCTCTCTCTCTCTCTCTCTCTCTCTCTCTCTCTCTCTCTCTCTCTCTCTCTCGCTCTATTTCTGTTTCCCTCACCCTCACTAAGGCGTATTTAGACTGAGGCTCACTCAAAAGTACCCGCCTCAACTAGCGTTACATTAGCTTCTTCTTGAGTCTAATACTTCCTTGGGGGGCACAAGAGGGGATGCGAGGAAATAAGAGAAAGGAGGCGCCATGCTGGGGTTTACACAGTAACAAAACCACCCCAGCATCCACCACCTCCACCTGAATGACAAGCTCTAAATTAAAGCTTTCTAAGAATACATCCATTCCTAGTTTTTTTTACACTGTGACATTTTGACTGACCAATAAAACCACAGGAGGACCAAGTAGTCACACTTTAGTTATGTTTCCCTCATTGGAAAGGAACAACAAGCTTTGTCTTAATTTCCAAAACAAAAACAAAAAAACAACCAAATAAGCATGGCCAATATAATCGTGACAAGATTAATTTCTTAGATTTGCTTGGGGAACGTCATAGCTCAGCCATGAGCGAATGTCTCCGAATGACTGCCTATAAGAAAGTTTTGGAAGGTCTGTGCAGGCACAGTACGGTTTTCTCATCTAAAGTTGCGATCCCCACATGGCCCTCTCTCCTTTTGTTCTCCCTATTCATAGGGTTTTTACTGCCTATTATACTTTCGCATCACCTGTGTTTGAGAGTTGAAGGCTGTTAAGCTGTGTGGCAAATCGTATTAGAGTGGCGTCTAATGGATATATTTAAATTTTGGATCACGTTGTGGAACACTTTTAGTCTCGTGCAAAAATCTATTCATCAACACTCAAAACTCCCAAACTGGATGGACTTACGATAATGCATACAGCATTCATTCATTTAATTTGTGGCCCGCTTTATCCTCACTAGGGTTGGGGGGGATGCTGGAGCTTATCCTACCCGTCTTTGGGCAGTAGTCAGAGGACATCCTGAACCCTTTGACCATCACAGAAGATAAAGCACAATTCAGAAAAAAAGTGTTATTAAAAATCCCCATTGTGAAATTCACTGAGAGATGGGGTGAGAAACCTTGGACAAATTTGCACAAAGGGCACCCTGCATTCTGGATACCATCGAGGCGGTATGTTTGGCACCAGATGCCAACAACTAGAGCCGACAAAACAAGACTTCAGCGTAGCCTCGAGCCCGCACAAAAAATGTGAGGAAATTAACTGTCGTGGAGGATTTTAAAACACCAAGCAGAGATACAAGAACCATTTACATATTTTGTTCATATTTGCTATTGCTTTTAAAGCACATTTTTGGTGCAATTTATCTGGACTTAAGTTGCCTGTGACCAGTGACAGTAAAACTTGCATTCAAACAAAACTAAAGATGATTTTCTGGAAGGTACAATATAAACAGGAGCACCACTTAAATTTGTGGAAATGTGCATATTTAACCATCAGTCAAATACGTATGTAGCAATGCTATATTATAGCATATGTGCATTGTGTATTATGTATGCAAAAGGTACATCACTTTAGTAGCAGGTATCACAACAAAACAAACCTGTGACCATGAAACACCGGTCAATTGGTTTGAAATATATGTTGTTTTTAGTTAGAGACTGAATGTCTATTCAACACCAGAGCCTACGTCTGTCTGCATAGCATTAGCATTCATTCCCTTTTGTGCCCATTATTCAGCTTAGCGCGTTTTGTATTTAAACAGGTTTGATGCAGGCGCCCAAAATTTCCATGGTTCAAAATGCTCACAATGCAGTAATGCAATTACTTCTCGCGTCCCAGAGAAACTAATCACATTTGAGGAACAAAGTCAGCTCTTGGGTTGATATGAAAGAAGATGGCAAAAGAAAGGGACCGAATTAGAGGGGGGATGGATGTTAAACCATGTGCAGAATAAAACAATTAATGTATGGAGGGGCGCATCATCTAAGTAAAAAAGCAGATGGAGGCTTAATACGTTTAGGCACGCTGCATAACCAGGGGAACCGAACAAACAAAACCCATTTGATGCGTTGGAACAGCAATAATTAGGTTAAACATACGTATTTATCTTCTGCAGCAGGTGCAGATTTGTTATATTTAATAAAATATTTATGTGGGGCTCAGACATCCCATACGCAGAAATGCATACATCACAGACCATGTCGTGGTCACGCCACCAACATTTGTAGTATTAAACTGATAACTGGTGCTCGTATAGTGTGATCTTTGTGTTGGACCTCCTCAACCCCCAACCCAAAGACAGACCCTGCACCCCATTCCAGATTGAAGTTGAGAGGAATGCTGTTGTCCACGCATGTGTGCATGATGCTGGTGCTTTCCCTGTAGAGGCACGCGAGCATCTGTCGCCTCGTCTGCCCACTCATTGTCACATATTCAATTAGCAGCGATTTTGTGGATTCCTTTTCCAGAGGGGCGGAGTAGACATTATGTTGGTTTGCTTTCACTCGTGCTGAAGAGAGAAGTTTCCCAACCCATATACCCCATTAAACACCCCCCACGCACACACGCACGCGCACACACGCACTAACAAACACACACACACACACACACACACACACACACACACACACACACACACACACACACACTCGCACACACACACACACACACACACACACACACACACACACACTGCAGCAATTGTTATTCATTAGAGCATGGCGCCTACCCCCTCTCAGCTTTAGTTTCATTGGGGGTCCATAGAGCTTTATTGCTTTATGACTCGTTGGCCACCATATAGAGTGTATGTGCGTTCAGACATAACAAAGTGCACAACCTTGTTCTTATTCACAGTGCACACCCTGAGCGCAGCATACTGCAAGCGGTGTCAACAGTTGGGTGACAAATTTATAGCCCATGCAGAACTGCAAGACAAAGAAAGAATGTGTCCGATCACCTTTGAAGTGGGCCACGTCACTGTATCTGCGCTACTTGTCACTCAGCACCATATCCAATGAAAGGAACAGATTTTACTGGTTATGCTAGTTTGAGATCTATATACAGTAAAGTCTCGTTATATCGATATTCAAGGGAGTCCGAAAAAATATCGATATAACCGGGACTATCGATATATCCGACCCTGTTTGCATGTAATTTTCTCCGTGCGTGCATAGAAATAGTATCAATATAACCGGGACTATCGATATATCCGATATCGATATAACGAGACTTTACTCTATAAAATATTCATATCTTTTCTCTGCAACACCAGAGCAAAATGTGAGAAATATCATCCACCACTTAAATTATTTCATTGAATTGAATTATATTATTTCCTGTTGCATGTGATTGGAGGTTTAGAAATTTTTCCAGTCTGGCGATTATAATGAACTGCAGAATGGACTCAGTTTGCTGTTGTAGAGAATGCCTTACTGGCTATAGGAATAAAGTTACTAATAAAAGATATTATTGTGTTTTAGCCACACCGGAATCAAACACATGTACACTATTACTGTTAAAATAGCTCAATTACGATATTTGGGGTGAGGGTTGACTTTCTTACTCTACAACATAACGTCAAAATGAATTAATATCAATTGGTATTCTTCCAAACATATATCTGGTTGTTAAACATTTCTTTTTTTTTTCAAGATGAGTGTTTCCTCACAAAGTTACGTTAACAATTGAGAATGAGCATTAATTATCTAGTTTTTGATCCCTCACCTCAATGTCCTTTCTCTGGGATAAGAGTCACTGCGGCTTAACAGAGAAAACAGTTGTTTGTCACTTGAAAGCAAGAAACATCATAAATTATTGTGCTTTGCTGTGCCTGCCTTCTCCTGGGTAACTTGTCAATGGCACCGATTTGGTGTTTGTGTGTGATTGACATGTCAGTTTGTGGGGAACGGCATCATGCCCGATACGACGTCTGCTGACTGACAGCTAATTTTTGACCCAATGATTTGGGTTTAAGAAAGAGAAGTCGCTTAGCGTTGTGTTCCATCCAAACAGATTTGGATCCATTTCTTTGATTTCTTTGACGTAGCGAGTGTCAAGCGGGTAATCAAGACTGTCTATTTTTTTTTTAAAGGCAGCAATCATCTCAATGATATTTGTTTTGGACCCCCAACGAGAGTGTGTCATTTCGTGGAAATGGCATAAGCTGTTTTGTATGGATGTGATTTCAGACTGCATGCAAATCGCTTTTGACTGATGGATTCACAAAGCTGCATATTTTCTGGAGTGTGGTTTTGATGACAAACTTTTGATATATTCAATGTCTTTCCGCAGACTCAGAGGGGAAAAAAAATCTAACAGTTTTATGACTTACTTTTTCTTCATCTTTTTTGAAGTCAGAAATGTTAACAGTGCATTAGAGAAGTTTAACAAATAGCAGCGTAAGTCACGCACACAATATAGCTTAACTCAAACCAGAAATTGTTGATACAGACACACAGACACAAAGAAACAATGACAAAAAGACACACACACACACACACACACACACACACACACACACACACACACACACACACACACACACACACACACACACACACACACACACACACACACACACACACACACAAGAATAACAAGCTCCAGAGACTTGCTGGCAGGCAACAGACTGATGATGGGTGTGGGTTCACCGGGAAAGAAACAGGGCAAAGCAAAAGTACTGTTTTGTCTTAGTGACAGAAAGCCCTCTTTGTTTTCCCCCAGCTCAAATCCAACAACCTGGATTGATTAGAGGAAAGAACATGAGCTGTAACAACGCAGACTTATACTTTGGCTCCTCTGTTTCAATTCCGCTCATCTACTACATGTGCACGGCAGTGTTTGTGTATATCTATCAGAATCAAACAACACTTTGGAATGGGTAAGAGCCTCACAGGAATGTTACCGTAAATGGTTAAGTGTCTCCCAGTAACCCACATGTTGGTGGTGCACCAGATTTATCATTCTTGGGGTTCTGCAAAATAGCAGCTGTGGAATGGAGGTCTACATTTGACAATATTGTGAGCAAGATTGAAAGGAGAAAGGAAAAACAGTATAATGCACTTAGCCTCTGTTAATTGAAAAAAAAGTCCAACTGTAAAATACATCAGTGGAATACATTATTGGGAATAAGTGTGAAAAATTTGGCAGACGAAGTGAATATAGACAATCATTTGTTTACTGACGATTTTGTAAATGTGATGATTATTCTTCTGTGAAGGAATGCTTCGTATGGCGCTTCAAGTTTAAGAAGGGGATTTGTGGCAGAATCCAAACAGTGATCAACAAATGTTCATTCTTCTCAGCATGCAGTAAGCTACAGAAGTAGAGAAGGTATAGAGAGGAAAAAACATCTCTTGCAATTTATGGCTGATGACATAGAAAAGTGTGAAACAATATATGGGTTAAATGTTGGGCAATACGGGCAAGAAAAACAATTTGTTAGTTTGAAGATAGTCCCCAAAAATATAAATCTGCATTTGCTTTACAGAACCGTTATGGATCGACAGCATTTTTTAAACAACTCAATTTTCAATTGCTTTATAGGTCTTCTGCATCTTCTACGTCTTCATTATTTCAACATTTCATCCTGATTTGCAGCCAATCAGTGGACCCATTATTTTTTGTTTTGGTCCGTTGTGGGGACCGTATAGCTGTAATACGCGACATGATAGGATTTTATATCATAAAAGAAAGTTATTATGAATGATTATATATGTATGTATGGGATAGTGAAGCAATAGGAAGCACAATCCTCACACAGCGGATTAAAACAGGTGACTTTGGATAGGTGACTTTATATTATTATTATGACATTATATTCCCATTGCTTTCACTAAAACAAAATGAACTACGCCACACATGCATACGTGCAAGCCTACAAAAATCATCTTGTCATAGTTGCCATCATATTTTCTTTTGCAAGAAAATTGTAAACAATGTGTTAGTTTTTCATGCCCAAGAATATGGGCTTTTCAGAAAATGATGCTGAAATAACAGCCATCCATCCATTTCCCGTACCGCTTATTCCTCATTAGGGTCGCGGGGGTTGCTGGAGTCTATCCTAGCCATCTTCAGGCACTAGGTGGGGGACACCCTGAATTGGTTGCCAGCCAATCCCAGGGCACACAAAAACATACAACAGTCACTCACACACTCACACTAGGGACAACTTGTAGTGTTCAATCCTCCTGCCATGCATGTTTTTGGAATGTGGGAGGAAACCGGAGGACCCGGAGAAAAAACACGCGGGCCCGGGGAGAACATGCAAACTCCACATAGGGAGGCCAGAGCAGGACGTAAACTGGCGACCTCTGCACTGTGAAGCAGGCGAGCTAACCACTCAACTACCGGGCCACCCCTGAAATAACATATACTGTATATTAAAAATAACACACTTGTGTCTATGCAATTAGTTCTCCCATAAAAATGATTGTTTAATTTTGTCAAAGCAGGATGCAAATGTGAGTTATTTCTGCATATTAGCAGTCATGATGAAATGTGCAGATCTGCAAATCATCGGACTAGAGCTGACAAGTCGACATCACCCTTTTTCTTTTATTGAAGCCTCTTCTCAGCTAACAAGTAATAAATCAGGTCAAAGATTTTGCTGTACCTATGAAAAGGCTAATGTAAGAAGGTGATCATCATTTTAATTCTTGCAAATTCCAATAGCGCCATGCATAAAAAAGGAGGCAAAAGGCTCCCAGTGGCCTCATCAGCAGAGAAATTGCGCTCGGTGAACTTCACATTATAAAACTAGGGGTATACCTCAGTCCATATCTATTGGATTATGAGTACATAAAAACATAAAGATAAACACATCTGGTTGATTATCATGCCCTCTGTGGCTACTTCCTCCCTTTTGACTGCTGTTAAACAGGCATCCATCATAATTAGCCAAATGAATTCCTGCATGCAACACATCATCATCATCCCCATCAACACAAGCATTCATGCTTGATTGCTTTAACATACAGCAACAGCTACGCTACATTCGGCATCTCTCTCCCACACATTCACTCACCCTTCAGTAAACACATGACAAAGACAGTGATGGATGGTTGCTTCCATTTGGATTAAAAACAAGACAAGACATTGTGATCCACCCTGCTAATCAAAAATCAATAATACAACTTCTCACCTGCATGAAAACGGGAATAATGTGGTTAATGATTCTGTCTAGTTTAGCCTGAAGTAATGGAGAATATCTATTCAAAACATTGAAAAACTGTCAAACATGTCAGTGCAAGCCTTCTTGACTGTGCCTGGGAACTTAGTAAACCATGTTACACCACACCTGGTTCAGGTTGTCTGATTAACTAAGAAGGTTTTCTATTACATGTCCCTGACACCTGAACATTTGGTGTCAAATAGGAGATTTATCTTCAGACCAGTTAAAAGCAAGTCTAAGTTCTAGCACATGTCACGGAATGCGAGTGTGGCGGATTTGATCATGGTGAAGGCACAAAGATTGTAAGCTCTCTGGTCGTGTGAGGTGCATACCATTGTATTTCATTCATAAATATGACAACCCCGCTGAATCATTGCACAAATAAATTACATATATTCATTACTCTTATTATAATCTTCAACAAATAAAAAAAATCATCCTCTTGTCTGCGACACAGGTATAGATAAGTAGACAATCTCCAAGTGGCCAACACTGCGCTATCAAACATTATATCATATGCAAGTGGAAATAATATTTCCACTTCCTTTATAAAAATACTTTACACACCAGGATGGTCGCATGGACTTCAAAGTCAATTTAAGCTACTGACCGTATGGTTCTCCTGTGCTGACTTTTGAAGTAATGAGTGAAGTTGCTTTGATTGACCAGGAAGACAGTCATCTGTGTCCACCCCGACAATCGCGCAAAGGCCTATATAATACTGCACATGAAAAACAAAACAAAAGAAAAATCTACCCATGCACACATTGAAACCGCAGTCTGCGCTGAGCACAAAAATAGAGCATACGTGTAATAGTGGTGATGACTCCTACAGTGTCAAAGCCACACCTAGTCATGTTTGGAACAAACGCCACCACCACCTTGTTGGCTAAAGAAACCACTGCTCTGACCGCTGAGCTTAGACTCTGGCTGCTTACTCAGACCCCAGCACCCTATTTTAAGAGTGCAAGAGGTAATGTTTTACAAATGTACATTGACACTGTGCAAGCTGTTTCAAAGAAAATTAGTCTTGGGACATAACTGCATTTTTGAATTGGTAAACATTCAAACAGACACTTAAATCTCATTGAAAGTGTTCTCAGAGTTGTGAAAACAGTTATAATTGCAAAGTGGAAATCAGCGGGTTTTTTTTGTTTTTTATTTTTTTTTTATCCTTGAATGCCGTGAATCCAGCATGCCGGGCAGCGTAAACTGTGGATCAGTTGTGAGTTGAACCCATGTTTGTAATGTGGTTGAGCGCAGCCTGCTGACCTACAATTTGGCTAAACTGTGCTCATCCACAATTTGGGAGTGTTTACAGCCAACTTCAAAGAACGTGGCTCCTCTTATTTGCTTTATATGTGCCACAACTGACAGTCTCAATAGGGACAAGGAGGATGATGCGTCATTGCAGTTATCCGTGCAATACTCGTGCAGTGGTGTGACAACAGACATTGTGAATGGGTCTACAGAATGAGATGGTGATAACGGCTGCCAACTTAAAAAAAAATATGGAGAGTCCAGTATATGTCTGCCTGTGCTCAAATTCACCAAAATCACGTTAGACTGCAGTACTTCTGACAGTATTTAGATGTGGTCTAAGCAGGTGGAATTTAAGACTAACCAAATTATCACTGTCCTGCATGCACCTCCAAAGACAAACCATCGATATACCTGAATGCCCAGCTTGGGGGAGTCCAGTCTACTGAATTGACAAAAACACACAGCAAGACTTGTGGTCGCAGGAAATTAATGATCCGCCACATTGGGACTCCAGTGACAGATGCAATATTTTTGAAAATAGGGCCGTGTTCTGCCAAGTGTTATGGTACTGTAGTATAATTAATATATTTAATGGATTCATGCAAGTGCTATATTATATTTAGCACAGGCTATCATTCATTCATTCATTCATTCATTCATTCATTCATTTGGTCATTTTCCAGTGATTTATTTATTTATTTATATCAGATTTGTTTGTCAGCAAAATGTACAAGTTCCAGTTTTTGGTGGGCCAAAAAAAGATGAGTGTGTATACTGTCTTCCATACAGTGTTGTTGATTGCATCTCTTCTTTTCCTTGGGTTTGCTGCAAACACCCATTCTAAAAAAAAGTAACATTTTGCTCTTATTTCATCATTTCATTTTGGCCCACCATTTATTTTTCTTTATCTTCACTCTTGTTCACAAACTCCATTGCTGACAATTCTCTACTGTGTTCTGCATGCTGGAGAGGTGAGCGTGGGTTTCACAAGTCTACTGTGTGTGTGTGTGTGTGTGTGTGTGTGTGTGTGCGTGTGTGTGTGTGTGTGTGTGTGTGTGTGTGTGTGTGTGTGTGTGTGTGTGTGCGTGCGTGTCTGTGCGTGTGCGTGTGTGTGTGTGTGTGTGTGTGCGTGCGTGTGTGTGTGTGTGTGTGTGTGTGTGTGTGTGTGTGTGTGTGTGTGTGTGTGTGTGTGTGTGTGTGTGTGTGTGTGTGTGTGTGTGTGTCTATCACTTTCCAATTAGCTTGTGTACCTGCTTCTGGCTGTGCAGGAGATAAGATCGAGCAGATACCACCAAGCAGCTGTTATCTCTGTTTCCTGCTGTCACACATGAACCGACATACACCATCATAGGAAGCATGTGTGTCAGCACACAATTTGTAGCGGATACTAGCTTCCAGCACAGATCCACCGAAGAGATAGCTGCAGTAGCTAAGGAGTGGACAAGTGTTATAATGAATGCATACGGGACTTTCACACATTGTCAACTAGGCGTGCCTAAAGTTTGCATGGCTTCAAGTGCTTGCCAGCCTCTGTTTTGCAATTTTGCATGCTTCCACAAATCCTCTTTTGTGTGAGAGTAGCGAAAATGCGCCGAAAACCTTTGAGTATGTTTGTACGTGTGTGTTTGAATGTTTGCTGGTGGCAGCGCGGTGGCCAATGTGTTGACCCCGTGACCTACCCAGACTGGTGAATAATAAAAGCCTATTCAGACACTCACAGAGTGACAGCGTGAAAGGAGCAGCCATGCAGGGTGGTGTGAAGGAAAAAGGATGAGGGGGAGTGGTGGGAGGGTATGAGAGAGAAAGTGTGCTAGTGTGTGTGTGTGTGTGTGCGTGCGTGTTTGTGTGTGTGTGTCTGGGTGGTGTCTTTGTGGGAGGTATGAAACTCATTATTTCTCTTGAGTTGTTCTCTCATTACTCCAAACCAGTCTCTTGACTGCATACGGGACTGTCACACATTGTCAACTAGCCGTTTCTTCGCAACACAAGCTTCTTTCATTTTTTTTTTTTTTTACAACCCAATTCATTTCATCATCCGACCCTTCGGAACCCTTTTTTCCCCTCTTGTTTCATCTGTTTCCTACTTCCATCTATTAATTGACTCAGCCCTAACAGCCTCCTTCCCTGTCACTTTCTCTTCCAATATCCTTATTTCTACTCTTTTTGGTCTGCATCCCCCTCATTCCGCCCTCCTATCTCGTCTCTCAACTCCTCCCTTTTTGTCTCATTAGTGAATCTGCCTACTTAGGAGGTGATTATACCGTTTCAGCCCTTACTGTCACACAGAATGTTACATAAATGTGACCTGTGATCCATGGCAATATGTCTACATCTGCGCTCCGACATACAGTACATAATGTAAATGTTATGTTCGTTCAAAGATATGACTATGGCTAAAAGCTAAACCGTCAGCAGCTGTGTCTCAACATAAAGTGCTTGCAACCATCTGCTGCATATGTTATATGTAATTTCACAAAATGAACATCCCTGTTTGAACTAAAAAGGAGTAGGGAAGCAAGGAAAACGAAAAGGAGGATATTAATTTTCTAATTTTGTTTTTTTATTTATTCTACGCATGATTCATCTTCATTTTTTCATGTCTGCCATTTGAGTTATTGAAAATTTCACAGGAAATGTGAAGAGATATTTGTGGAAATGTTCTTCAGGGGAAAAAGAAAAGTTGTGGGCGTTGAAAAGAATTTAGTTGATTTACCATTTCTCTTGAATAATATAATCTTTTTATTTTCCTTTTTCCCAAGTGAATATGTCGCTGGTGCAGGGAATATTCATTTCCGCATATTTATTCCTTTTACCGTTTCTGATCATCCCCCAACTTCTCCACCAAATACTCAATGAGCTACCATCAAAACACATGACACTAACACTGGCTGGCCACATTCTAGTATGAATGTCTGATTTCTAATCTCACGCAATAGCAATAAGACTGGCTATGAGTTTGTGACAGAGGGTGGAGATTATGTTGCAGGACATACACCTGGTATGTGCTGGCACGCTTCCTGCCATGGGTGGAACAAAAGGACCCACAAAGACACACCAAGGAAAAAGAGAGTGTGTGGAACTTTGCATTACATTTCAAGTGTCGTTCAGTAACAAAAGCAAGAGAGCCATGACAAACACGCCAGCCTCAAGCAAGTGCTCGTTGCCGAGGAGTAACGTTTTTTTATGGGCTATGGCTGGATGATGTCGCTTAGTGTAAATATTTCATAGAAAATTAACTCATTATTGAACTATGACATTTTAGCAGTAGTATTCTTTCCTTTTTTCCAATTGTACGTTTAGCTGGACATCGAAACGTCGGGATGATTTTGGCACTTGTTTCTGTTGGCTGTGTGTCTTTGTAGGGGATGGAAACTCAGAGGCAATCTTGCACGATGTCAGCAATTAGGCCCACTCTCACCTTCAGGTTGAAAGGCTAAGGGCCAATGAGAGACGAATAGTTCATGTTTTGGCATCTGATGATATCGGGCCTGACTGAAATAGGGCACCAGGCTCATCCTGCTGTGTACTCATACACATCATGAGACACGCATTATTTCGTGTAGATAGAGTAAAGGCTGGTTTGTTTGGATGACTAAAACTCCCTTTCATTTTTGAGAAGAGAGAAAAGTCAAATTCATTCTTCAGAAGAGTCAACTACATCAATCAGTGCTGCCATTTTGAGGTTATTTTATTTTTTACACGACTGAAAAAACATCTAGTATATATATATATATATATATATATATATATATATATATATATATATATATATATATATATATATATATATATATATATATATATATATATATATATATATATATATATATATATATATATATATATATGGCAATATGAAGCTAACAGAAAAACACTGATTTTTAAGTACCTGATGATTCCATTTTTTTATTCGACAGGTTGCGATGTCATTTGATATTGAATCCGTAAAAAGTAAGAACACATAAACCAGTGGCAGACCAAATGAGCCTGCAAGGCCATCTCTGTTATTTTTTATCTTTGTCTGTTGTGGTTAGGTATATGTGTGAATTCTGTCTTATCATTCAGTAAGGAATTGGATGCAATCTCCACGTCGGTCTCCCTTAAGTGTATACACTTCCAATCATGCTAAATTACATTTGGCATATGTTTGATGATCCATAAAATAACAAGAAGGACCCATTCTTTGTGTATTAAAGTATGCTGGAAAAATGATGCATTAATACCATTGCTTTGACAGTTAACCTTTTAAAAGATAGAAGCAACCCATTTCATCGATTCACACTGTATTTTGAGAGAAACAACACATTGCAATGTGATGATAGAAATAACACCTCCAAACCATGCGGAGGATGGATGATGATGATGACATGACGCTGATGGAGACAGGGACAACTACGCTGCAACTTTTGAAATTGGATGGATGGACAATGACAGAATGATCACAATGTTGTCATAACAACACATCTACTGTTGGAGAATGACCAATGAAGATAAAGCTACTTTGCACAACACTCCATCAAGTGTGCACCCATTGTGTCCCAATCACCAGCTCTTCTCATTACTCTTCATCCGGCCATTGGATTTGATGGCGGAACGAACCCTCCTTCTGCGACTCTGTATTTTCAATACCTTACGAAGACAGCAATCTATTTCATCAAATAGACCCTGCCCAGCGAACTGGATTTTCAACTGCTTTGATGCCGCACACCCAAAAAAAAAAAACCTCTGACGCCTCTTTTCTATCTTTTGTCAGTCCTTCACTACTCATGCCATATGGCAAGTGAGAAGGATCCAGTGTGAGGTTGTGCATGTGTGTGTGTGTGCGTGTGTGTGTGTGTGTGTGTGTGTGTGTGTGTGTGTGTGTGTGTGTGTGTGTGTGTGTGTGTGTGTGTGTGTGTGTGTGTGTGTGTGTTTGTGCGCGTGTATGTGCCTGTGTGGGAAGGGTAAGCTGAGGGGTCAAAAGAGGGTTACAGGAGGCTGACCCACTGACAAAGACTCCCCACTCCATAAGTGATGTCCATGAATATATCGGGGCAAGTTGCCTCAATGAGAGAGCAGAAGCTATGGAGAAGTTGTCTCCAGAGGGATGAACGAGGGGAAGGAGAGGGGTGGTGCGGAGATCTGAATGAAAGGTCATTAGTGATATGAATGTCGGAGGGGCTAAAGAAAGAGAGAAAACAAGGGGTCACTGACACACAGGCTTATAAATTAAGAACATTTGAAAAATAAGCAAAAACGTGTACTTGCAAAAGAAATCCAAATAATGGGATAATCAGTAAGTTTGGAGCTTTGAGCTACTTCTTTTACATTCTGCGTTTGGGCAGCATAAGAGGTGATCCAGTTTACACGTGGACCAACAATAAGCTAGCAGGTTCCTCGGTGTGATGAATAGCCTCTCAGGGTTCACGATGTGTGTGTGTGTGCATAAGAGTGTATTTCCCAGCTGGACGCTTCTCTAGGGGAACAACCGGCCATGGGAGTCGAGAGAGTCCCACTAACCCCATCTGACAGCCCAAGTTCGGTGCACACAATGAAGGGCCACGTCAGGGACTGCTGTAGCGACTGGGACTTTCATCAGAACTGTTTATTTGATTCATAGTTGTATTCATTGGTAAAAAAAGAAAAGAAAATACATAGGATCACGAAAATAATTAGTCCCCCTTCAAGACATGTATTGACTTATATGGCCACAAAAATGGGGAAAAACAGTTGGTGTCACTTATTCAAATCATTTTAACTCAAGGCACACATAGAAAATATGACACAGTGATGATTAAGCTAATCGGCTCCTTAAACATGATGTATTTTTCAGTTTAATATTATAGATTTTGCATAGACTCCCTCACTGGCTATATAATATCATCCCAAAAATTTCATTGGGCAAATGACATATATTTCCAAGCAGCAAGCGTAGTAGGGTAAACATCTTTTGGTCACCGCAGAAGAAAATTGTCATACATTAATTGCTTTATAAATTAAAAAAATATACATATTTATTTTTTTGTTAATTATATCCAGCCATCCGTATTCTGATATGCTCTTCCACATAAGGGTCTCGGTTAATTTTGGAGCCTATTTCAGCTATCATTGGACAGTAAGTAAGATCCACCTTCAAATTGTTGCCAGCCATGCACCCGCAGGGCCCACATTGACAGAAACCATTCACGCTCACACTCACACCTCAGGTCATTTAAGATTGTACCATTTCGCTTGTCATGCATGTTTTTGCAATGTGGGAGGAAACTGGAGTACCCAGAGCAAATCCACACAGATGCGGCGAGAACATGCAAACTCTCGATGGGAAGGCTGGAGCCGGAATAAACCCTAAACCTCTGAACTGTGAGGTCGACACGCTAACCAGTAAACTACTGTGTTGCCCAATGCATACACATATTAACTATTTACCACAACACTGGGGACTGAATCTCTGTCATTTCAATGCCTCAAATCTTTCTATCACAAAAAGAATGGATTTGGTGTAAAAAGGAAATAGTCATTTCTGAATCAATTTTCTTTTTGGCTCTTATATCCTTGAGCAATTGCTAGTACACATAGATTAGCATTCTTTGGAATTGAATGCAGGTCATTTTGATATTGTGATACTAAACTTTTGAAAAATGCAAAAAAAACATGATTTTGAAAGCTCATTCTGATATGCCATTTCGTGTTGGCACAAAAAGCAATGTGAAAAAGCAAGAAGCACAAAGCTGGGAAAATGGGTCAAAGTAACAAAATGATAACACCGGGGAATACTTCCAGTTTTTGCACCTAATACCCCAATGCGGCCATCGCCAAGGTTAGTCGAGAATGGTCGTACTATTACACGGTGTTGCATAAGGCTGATAAACCGACATCGAGACAAATTCACCACGCCAACAGGACTGCCTGCTCAGTATGTGTGTTGTTAGTTGGCAGTAGCTCTGGGATGTGTGTGAAAGTGCTACAAGATGTTCTGTTTATGATGAGACATTGGAGAATGAGATAAATATGTCAATTGCTTTGTCATCTCATGGCTGTGTGTCTGTTGAGAAGGGTGCACTGTGTCTTTATGCTGATTTCATTGAATATAGAGGTTTTCAAAATCATAACAGAAAAAGAGGGGGTCAAACAAAGACCCCTTTCACGTTCTCAAACTTGGCTCTTCTTTGGTACCTCCTTCTCAGCCTGCCTTCCTCTTTACATCCTAGCTGAGCACCCACCTTATATTCCAAAAATAATAATATATAATCTAACACTGTTTTTATTTGGAAATTGTGTTTTGGCGGTCTCGCTCCATTATATTTATTTAGCGCCACATTTCCTTACCGTAGCTCTGCTTGCCTATCTATTTACCCTCTTACTGCATGGCGCGCACACAAAACACACACACACACACGCACACACACACACACACACACACACACACACACACACACACACACACACACACACACACACACGCACACACACACACGCACACACACACACACACACACACACACACACACACACACACACGCACGCACACACACACACACACACACACACACACACACACACACACACACACACACACACACACACACACACACACACACACACACACACACACACACACACACACACACACACACACACACACACACACACACACACACACACACACACACACACACACATACCCCTCCCTCACATCTGTTTCCGTGGCCATGTACCATGAATAGGAACCAGTGCCCTCCTCCCGATTATTAGCACGGCACAGCTTTCTGACTGCCCACCTTCATGACTTCTTGTGCCTTTTGTCCGGCAAACTTACTTTACCGCGTACAATGTCCGACGTTGATTAAAAGAAAACTGGGTAGCTACTCGCAATGTTGCCTTGATGAAGCGTTTGCAAATAAAGATGCTATTGTTATGGCCATTTGTATCATAATGGCCACAACTGTGGTATTTGTCGGTTGTGCAGAGGAGCTTGCAAAAGTTTTCATCAAAGTGACAGAATATTCTAATTAATGACAAGCACAATTATTTGAAATGGTTATTATTACACCATTATTTGTGATGTATTTAAACAAATTAAATTTGCCCAATAAACATTTGATGTTCAACATATACAAAACCAGAGTAAGTAGCGCGTAGTGTTGCTTATAATCTTAATTGAACCTCATTTCATTAAATGGGGTTGATAAGTCTTTTGACGAAATAAACTGTT
Source organism: Hippocampus bargibanti (assembly GCF_051943395.1). Taxonomy (NCBI): domain Eukaryota; kingdom Metazoa; phylum Chordata; class Actinopteri; order Syngnathiformes; family Syngnathidae; genus Hippocampus; species Hippocampus bargibanti. Next base: position 16,577,895 of record NC_142743.1, read on the forward strand.
AAAATGTAGTTGCGAGCATAGAATTGCCTAAAATGTCTCATTAAAATGAATAATTTAAGGAATTAAATCCACAACTCCGGATGATTAATTATTCATTAATGAATCACTTGACACTTATATCGTTATATTGGGTTAGATCGCTCTCCTCAGCTTTCCTGCTGGATCCAAAAATTATTTGTGCTGGTTAATTCAAGGCTCCAAATTGCCCCGGCATGTGAACAAAGGAATGAATTGTTGTTTGCCTTTGCATGCATTTTGCCTTTGTCAGTGGCAAGAAAGCATGGATGAATGGGTGGATGGATAGAAGGTTGCTGGATTGATCGAGGCATATTTCATGATGTTTGTTGTGTGTGTGTGTGTGTGTGTGTGTGTGAGTGTGTGTGTGTGTGTGTGTGTGTGTGTGTGTGTGTGTGTGTGTGTGTGTGTGTGTGTGTGTGTGTGTGTGTTTAATAAAAGTCAACAACGATGGGATGACTGTACTTCAAGGAGAATAAAGAAGAAAATGAACACTTGGTTGCGAGGCATCTGCTAGATTGGTTTAGTTGGACCCATTCTTTGCAACAATGATAAAAATGAAACAAACATGCATAATTTCAAAAAAAACAATAATAATTGTCTTTCAAGGAACCAAGCACCATTACAATTGCATAATGTACCTGTAGTGGTTCTTCTTGTACAAGCAAAATTGTGATAAATGGCAGAGTCACTTTCCATTCCTGCTGCTTCTTCAGCATCTTGGTTGTGTTGTTTTTCTCTGTAATTGTGGATTTCAAATCATTGAAAGTCTTTGAAACACTAAGGATGGAAATGCATTCCAAACATTTTGTGTCAGTTAATTTGTGTTGCAATGCAGTTGTCTCTTATTTCATGTGTTTTATCTGTTCACCCCTCCACCCCCTTTCAAAGTACTGCCATGGACTGCAAATTTCCCCATTGTGGGACTATTAAAGGATTTATGATTCTGATTCTGATTCTTATTCTAATTCTGATTCTGATAACATTGATGGACTGCAAATTTCCCCATTGTGGGACTATTAATGTATTTCTGATTCTGATTCCGAATCTTATTCTAATTCTGATTCTGATAACATTGATGTTTATTTCTTGGATCCGACAAGGTCTTTGTTCCGTCTGAGTGAATGTGATGTCCATGGGATGGAGCGAGAGAAAGAACTACGAATCTTGGCATGATTTTTTAGTTTCACATGAGCAATACACACACTGACTGTTTTCATCTAAGTAGTTTGTTTTGTGCAAGGAGGCAATATGTTGTCTCGCGGACATGACAGTCTAGGTTTGAATCTCTTGTTGGGTCTCCCAGTGGAATTTGCTGGACTTCCTATTCAAAATTTCCCAAAACATGCATGCATGGTTTAGTAAAGACCTTTATTGCCCATCGGTACAATTCTGAGTGTCATTGGTTGTCTGTCTGTGTGCTCCTGGTCCAGGAAGATCCCCATGATTTGCCTCAAGCCAGCCATGAAAGTTTCCAGCTCAACCACAACCTAATGAGGACACGCGGTATAGGAAATGGATGGATCTTGCTAGAAAATGGGCTTTCCAAGAAGAGGACTGAATGTACCATACGCAAGTGTGCCCCTGTCGCATTTACCCAAATGAATTAGCACAGTGGTGCTGAAACGATAACAATACTTCACATCAAAATGCACTAATCTTGCTTTTGTCAAACCTGATGTTATTTTCTTGGAAATGTGCACAGCACGTAATTCAGTTTGAGGGAATTGGATTCTGAAGCACTTCCGAACCTGGATGCAACACATTACATATATATTGAAAATTGTAAAAGAACATTTGAGTGAGTTGAGTGAGTGTAAAAGAACATTTGAGTGAGTGTATCTGCCACATTTCATCTATACACTGTCACCTTTCTCTTGCGTAATTACCTCGGGTTTTATTGTTTAGTTATGCATCACTTCTTCATTTCAAACAATGTGAGCTGAAACCCCTATTACAGGGTATTCTTCTGAGTATCTTCCCTTTTCACATCGTTTGAAAATTACGAAATTTAATCGCAACCACTACTCCTATTTATATGCAGCTTAACATTCTCCGGTTGTTTGTTCACATAAATTGACGTATTCTTTTATTTTAATTTCTTCCCTTGCTCTCCATCGTGCATTAAAATTCAACTCTCATCTCCAAGCCCCCACCCTTCCCCCATTCCCATCCACCCCTACATTTTCGGGAAGCTGGAGCGACTCGCCAGGTTTTAACTAAATTCCTTGTCAGTCTCGCTAATTGCTCTCTAAATGCATGATTGAGAAAATTATTTTCATCTCGTAGAGGAGTGAAACAGCCTTTCGGCTTTCAGCATTGTTCTGGTTGTCAAGGAAACACATGCACACACATGCATGCACATACACAGCATCACAAGCACTCATGATGAGGAGACGAGTATTTGGACACCTCTAGCCCCTCTCTTTCTCTTTCTCTCTTCACACATTAAAAAAATCTCAGCTTCTGCTTCTCAACCATATTTTGTTTATCCATATAGAAAAAAAGAAAGGCGCTTTCTAGTCTCCTTATTCTGCGCACAATTAATGTATTTGCTATACTTTTAATGTTTTTGCTCTCTTGAGACTTGTATAATTTGGGTACATACCAGTACATTCGTGACTATAAGGAAAATTGATGGTTTAGATTGGATTTGCCTTTATTAGTCTCACAGTGGAGAAATGTACATTTCACAGCAGCAAAGTGATGACTGTTGTTTGCACCTTTAATGACATCAATTAACTGAAACTTTTTGGGGTGTGTATTGAATGTTGTTTTCCAAGTGCAGACTTGAAAATCTAATCTCGAAAAAGAGATAAATCAGATTTTGAAGAGAAGCAAATCGATCCACCGTATTTTCTTGCAGATCATGCAAATGTTCCAAATAGGTGGGTGAAGCAATTTCTCGCATTAAGATTGTAATGGATTTAACAATGTCAGGCAGACCAATCAATACTCAGGTTTTTGAAGATAGTAAGAGCAACCACAGAAACATAGGTTTGGTTTGTTTTCTGACAGGCAAGCATGTTGGCTTACTCTTAGGCTTGCCAGAATTGGGTCCGTTTAAAAAAAGTGATTTAAGACTATTTCCCTATGGTTGAACACTTGGCAGACATCTGCCAATTGTTGCTGTAAAGACTTTAATTTAATACAAAAATAGAATTCGGGCAGGTAAGAGATACTTTGCTGATAGAAAGATTTTCTGCAGGAGTAGTGATGGGATATGTCTCCCATCCACGTCTTATCTCATTTTATTTCATCTCATCTCCTGCTTCAGCATATGTTTCACTAAATCTCTCAATTTATCTTTGACATTTTTTTCTGAGTTTTGATTGAGAAAACATGTTACTTTTTTTACAATGACTAATTGTCATTTCAATATATAATTGTTAATATATTTAGAGTCACAAGGGTACACAAGCCAGTGTTTTATTGTGCTGGTCTCAAGCCCGGAAAAATACAGATGGTTGTGTCTGCAGATCTGTAGTGAGAGCAGCGAACAGGTGGGGGAGAAACTAGAGAGGAGGGGGTATGCCCTGGAAAGGAGAGGAATGAAGATCACTCGCAGCAAGACGGAATAAATGTGTGTGAACGAGAGGGACCCAAGTACAATAGTGATGCTACTGGGCGGTGAAGAAGAGGTGAAGAAGCGTGTCCAGGCAGGCTGGAACGGCTGAAGAAAAATGTCAGGTGTGATGTGTGATAGGAGGGTTTCAGCTAGGATGAAAGGAAAGGTGTGTAAAACATTGGTGAGACCAGCCATGATGTTTGGACTGGAGACGGTGCCTCTGAAGAAAAGACAGGAATCAGAGCTGGAGGTAGCAGAGATGAAGATGTTGCAGTTTTCTTTGGGTGTGACCAGGTTGGATAGGATCAAGAATCAGTATATTAGAGGGACAATTCATCTTAGAGGCTTTGGAGAGAAAGTCAGAGAAGCCAGAGTGAGATGGTTTGGACATGTCCAGAGGAGAGAGAGTGACTATAAATTGGAAGAAGGATCCTTAGCTTCTGACAAGCGCACAATACCCTGGCTTACACCCATTTACAATATTTATCAACACAGAGTAAATTACCAAATGACAAAGCAATGTTTGCATATTGACCTGTCGTTCTGGTGGCACTGCGATGACAGAAATTTACTTTTGAGAAATGAATTCAAGATTGTGAGTGAGAGGCCAGCTTTTCTATCATGTTTTCTTACCTGTTTTCAGGAATTCACTGTTTGAAAAAAAATACTTAGGAATCGATGTTTCTGTTAACCTGTAGATCCAAAAAGAAAAATGTGGTATAGAAAATGGATGGATGATTGGATTAAATTGCCTGTTATGACCACACTATGCTCAAAGACAACGCTTCTGTACTGCAACCAACTTTTACACCTTCGCTCACTGAGCAGGAATTGATCCAATGCCCGCTGCATAAAAATCAGCAAGGCAAACAACATCACGACCAGTGAACATGATATGGTACGTTTCACACTAATTATAGTGTAGTAAAACGATTTGGGGTGGCCCAATGGTCCACTATTAGACTAGCCGTCTCATAGTTTCTATGTTGTGTTTTCAAATCCCGGTTGTGGTCTTTCGAGGAGGAGTTCGCATGTTCCACTTACTGTATGTTTTTACCCCAGGTATGCTGGTTTTCACCCACATTCCAAAAGCATGCTTGGTGAGTTTAATGGAAGACTCCAAATGGAATATTTGTTTCTTGATATGTGTGCATCACACTTCTTGTCCAAGACCAGATTAAATAGGCTCAAACACACAAGCAACCCACATGTCTCAATCTAAAGACTACATATATTTGAAGCTACTGTGTAGTGTACAATAATGCCGACATTTTAATAACCAATGTGGTTTGAGGCGTTCAATTATATCTAATTTTTACAAGGTTCTAAAGTTTATTGTTGTATTTGTACCACATATCATCATGCTTCTGCAAAGCAAATCCACCCTTATTACTGGAATCCAAGAATTGTCAAGTCTCACTTGGGTGCCGCAATTAATACTTGGGCTTTTTTGATCTTCAATAAAAAAGCAATCCAAACATCTCCCTGGTATTTCATGCCAAATGTGATGTTGTGTGGGCTATGTGGCACCCAACAAGAAATAACCGCAATGCTTTTATACTTGCTTCATTTTTTTCTATGCGCCCCCACACTCAAAAAGAAAAAAAAAGGTCCCTTTGTGTTTTGGCTCTTTGCATCCTGGATGTAACCCATTAATAATTGGGCATTAAATTGTTACATTGAAATGTCCTTGAAATGAGTTGATTTGATTAATTCCTTTTAATTATGAAAGGTTATGATTATCACTCCTCCATTATTGCGGTTATCTGTCAGTTACATACTAATGGAGATTTGACAGCAGCCAAAACAAAAAGCATGATAGGGAACAACTTGTCCAACATATCCATCCATCCATTCATCAATCCACCCATGCTTCCATCCAATTAGATATATTAAAATGTGTTGAACTGCAGTATATCAATTTCTCCAGCCAACAAACAGCCCTATCCTAAAGTAATGGAATCACGAGGACAATGTCTTTATTTCTATAGTACACCAAAGACATTGGAGTTTCAGATCAAAAGAGTAATGCGAAACAATTGCGGAAAAAACACCTTGTATTTGAAGTCACCTGATCTTACAAGGTTAAGAACCACTGACTGAGAATAAATAACTTTAATATTGGGTCCCATAACCCTTCCCTGCATCAAGCATTCAGCATATGCGACCATTGCATTGCACTGACAATTTCTCCATTTAGTCTCCAAATCTCACCTGGATGCCACAAAGAATGACCATGTTGTTCCAATACTTTTGGAGATGACACTGGGTGGAGGAAGACTAAACAATTCTAAGTGCAAAAATTGATTCATGCAACACCACACACGGACATTAATATAACAGATGCTTGAAACTAACAACAATGCAAAAAAATGTTTCTCATGGTTAGACAATGGTTAAAAACTGTGAAGATAATTCAGTGGATTATCTTTGAAATAATTAATTGGCACACAAACGTTCTAGTGCAAAGGTCAAGGGTTCAATCCTGACTCCGGCCTGGAGTTTGCCTGTTCCTGTGTGGGTTTTTACTCTGGTTACCCTCCACATTCTAAAAACGTCCACGAAAAACTGATGTACAAAATTTTCCTAAGGTGTGTATGTGAGTGTGGATGCTTGTGTGCCTCATGTCTACTTCCAAAACACAGCTGGGATAGGTTTCAACACACCCTGCGAACCTTGTGAGGATAATGCAGATTAGAAAAGGGATGGATGGATTAATTGCTTGTGTTTGTAGGATTATATGTGTTCCAAGTTCATATTGTTTACAATATTTTTTATTGCATTTCCATTCACTTTATTACTGTGTATTGACCAGGGTTATGGTTACTTAACAAGAATTAACCAACCTAGGGTTAAAAAAGACCTTTGTTTTGTAAAATACATTTATTGGAATGCTTGTGACGGTTCACTCCTAACAATTTATCACTTTTCAAATGAGACAAACAAAAGCAAAACATTTGTTATTGTATGCACTCATCAACACTGTTTCATGTGCTCAGATATTCAAAATGGTGAGATATTCTTAAATACATACCACCATGTCAGGCTATGTCTCTACTAGAATTGTAATTTTCACATGAATATTGTATCTGTTCTACCTTAATATCTCACTCTGACTTATTATGTCAAACACATGGTTGGATCTGTCTCCCCATAGTTACAGAGGACGGCTTTCAGTGCCTGTAGCCTGGTTCTTGAGCCTGTGTGTGATGCATTTTTCTTTGTGCTTGGTGGGTGAGCACAAGGAATGAATGGGCAAGGGGGAATAGGGAGAATATGATGGAAGAGGAGGGATCCAAGGATGGCTGCTTCAAAGAGAGACCTCCAGCGATGTGCCTGAGGTTCACATCTGTCAGCAAGTGTGGTACAACATATACTACGCTTAAGAAAATGTGCACACACAGGGTCCTCATGCATAACATTCATGCACACACTTTTTTGTGGCTAAAAGGCAATGATGATAATGACGGAAGAGGGTGACACACAGGATGACAGACAGGCAGATATCCGCAGGCTTTGCCTGATAGTAGGGACGGGGAGCTTCATGCATTTCAAGGTTTTGGTTTTGGTGTCTTTAAAACCACCGAGGGCACTGTCCTAAATCCAGAGGCTGAATGCAGATGATCACAAGAATGAAGAAATGGTCGCAGTAATGTGATGATGAGAGTGTACGGTTTAAATCGATTAAAGTTGACTGTGAGGGGAAACAGGGGGTGGGGGGACCCATAGTTTTGAGCTATATGAGAGGATGACACACGCGATGAAACCGAAAACAATAGACTTTGGTTGGTATGAATTGATCTCATACAATAATAATACACCACATAAAATGTTGACAATGTGTTCACTGCATGGCTTGGTGAAGTGTGCAAAAGCACGGAAAGCAAACAATTGCAGTTATGTTGTTCAGGAAATTAAGTCACAGAAATGTTTAATGAATTCATACAGGCAGGAAATGATCCATTTCAGTTAAACAGAACCATACACAGCCCTTATGTTCCATCAGTCTTCAGTTTCACATGCATATTGAGAGCCAGTTGAGTGGAGTGGAGGATGAAACACCCCTAGATTATCTGTCTCATTATGTTCATAATTAAGGAACATGTTTAGTGAATTCAGAGTTTTGTTTCTAAATACATTTTGAATGTTGAAGATGGATAAAAAAAAGGCAAAGACAATGTGTTCTCAATTGTACAAATCGAGCATTGTGAAACAGTGAAACCAATCAGGGACAATCTGACACTTAGAGTAATTAAGTACATGGCCTGCCTCATAGAGTAATTAAGTACATGGCCTGTCTCGACAACTTTAAAGTGCGGTTAGCTAGGAATATTTTGGCTAGGTATATCTATTCCCTGGATGCCAAAAAAGAGCCAAGTGAGTCTCCAATCACAGAGAAAACAAAACATTTTGGAGCGATCCGATATCAGAACCACCCAGAGTTTGATGCTAATCAAAAGTGACATGAAGGATAGAGGATGGTGTGTGATGTATACCGTTGTTCTGTTAAAATGGCACACACTTCTAACACACAGCGTTCTTCGTTAGCATCTTCTGATGAGTTGAGAGACTGAGGGCGTTTGGCGCCTGTGCTACTGATAAAAAGCTTGCCGTATGATAGAGATGACGGAGCATACAAGCCAGCCGCGTTTGATTTGCCCCTGTATATATGCGGCCCATACACGAGGTGAGCATATGGTGAAAACGTAAACACCAAGGGAGATGGCTATTTCGAAATGTTGCATCACTCTTGCTCTGCACGATCAAGCCCTCTGTGCTTTCCTGGGAAAACAATGGCTAATCAACTCCCGATTCTTTAACCGCATCTGACAACTTCAGCATGCAAGCCCTCTTGAACCCAGACAGCAATGAATGGTAAGCAGAGCAAGCCCTGAGGATTAGCTGTTGGTCTACTTATGCACTTTAAGCACTGCAAACATCAGATTTGATGATATGAAGGATTTAAAAGTTGGAAACGAGGAACTTGCACCACATGTGCGGCTCAATGTCTTATCACTCACTTTGGCACGTTTCACTGCAGTAATGGTCAGAGATACAAATAAAAACTGGCCACATTGCCTTTGGGATGTGTCTGGTGGCTATCAGCGGGCCAATGATGTTCAAAGTCAGTTCAATTGTGCAAAGTGAAAGGCCTTCAACTAAAAAGAAAAGTCGTTGTACTTGATTGAAGTTGCTGAAGAAAGATCTAATTTTGATGTATACCCGTATAAACGAGAGGGAATTATTCAGAGCTGAGAACCTTCAATGCATGGTAATGGTTTTATTGTTTCACTTCTTATTATTGTTCGACATTCATTGCGCTTAGGGCCCAGAGTTATGACTGCCAAAGCAAGTCCACAAAACCTTCCAAGTTGTTTCATTTCAACAGAATGGACGGTTGCCTTTCTTTACTTGTCACAAAGATTGATGTTTATTTTGTACGGTGGTCGAGTTAATGCTTCTTCATGCCTTACGTGTCAATTACATCTTATTGCAAGTGTTCACGTTGAGAATACATATACAATGCAAATTAACTTTTTTCTTTGTTCCTGTAAATATTGAATTTTACGATCACGCAGATTCCAGTTTTCAGTTTTCCATAATATGGGAAAAAAAGTAATGATTTTCCCTACCCTGTTTTAAATCAGTGCTTTCTATTATGTGATACTTGGGAGACAGGAAGTCCCATGACCCTTTTATTGTATTTTATTTTTCTATAGCACACATTCTCAGATGAATTTTTTCTCTCATCTCCAACCACTCAACTGCTTATATACAAAAACACAGACCATCAGCTTCTCTTCCGGCCAGTATGTCCTCGGGAAAAATAAACAGAGTCCTTTCTTAGTCTACCAAAAAAAGTGTAGATGCTATATCGGGGATCTGAATAACTGAGTTGAAGTACGTGCGGGAAAATAACAATTCAACCCACAACTAAGAAAAGAGGGTGAAAACAAAGGCAACTATTTTCTTTTATCATTGAATACAGTATTTTCTCAACAAGTTACCAAGATACAGGGTTAGGGATTAAACTAAGTCAGAACAGTGATTTAGAGTCATTTCAGAATATGAAATGCTAATTCAGCTAGGCTTTTTGCCTGGAAGTTTTTTTTTTTTAATTATTATTTAGGGAAATATGGAGCTTAACGTTTTAGGCATGATGGTCACGGAAGTTCTGCAATATGTGGCGGCCAGCCGATTAAGATTAAGTGTTTCGAAGGAAACACTCCCAGCGACAATTTGCACTAATTAGCCATCCCCAAATGGCAACCTCTCCAGTATTCTTGCTTTTGCTGAGTGCTTTGTTGCATTAATCGAACTGTTGCTGCTGTGTTGTGTTTGTGGATAAGGACCACTTCCCTCCAAGGAACAAATTAGCTCCATTAACTGTATGATAAAAGGGAACATCCTCATTTACAAATGAGCCACACACAGCTTCTTGTGATGCTTGTGTAGGGGAGACTTGACCACTTTGCGTGTGCTGAGGTATTTGACTTGTCATTCTTCATGGGTGTTTCCATCTGCGTCTATTTAAAGACCTACAGGAAGTAGTGCATTCGACAGTTCACCAATGTGTTAAAGTCTTTTGGGACTGAAGAGTTCATGGGAACTAGAACAGTTTCTCATATTTTTGCACATCTTCACATCTCCATGCAGCTCTCTGTTTCTCAACTGATCAACTAGTTCCAAATCATGCCCCTACACGGACCGCTGTAGGGGCATGACGTTCTTCTCCTCTAACCATTGACATTTCACTTGATACCACTCTCAGTTATGCCATTTAACCCTCTTCTGTTCCCTTCTGTTAATCACACGCTCCCTGGTTTTATTTCGGCCTGATTTTAACCTTATTCCCTTTCATTGAGCCATCTCTATTTTTCCTAAATATCGTAACTGCTATATGCCACTATCTTTAAGTTTTGGTGGCTTTATCTTTCATCTTCTGTATATTCCTCAGAAGTGCCCTGCAATTATCCCTTACCCTCGGACATATGCATACACACTCACCTCCATATGCTGTGGATCTATATGTCCGTCTGCCCATCTGTACGTCTGTCCGTTCGTCCGCCTGCCTGCCCGCCTGCCTGCCTGCCTGTCTGCCTGTCTGTATATCTGTCTATCTGTCTGTCTGTCTGTCTGTCTGTATGTATGTATGTCTATGTGTCTATCTGTCTATGTATCTAATTTTACACGCACACATTTGTATCCATACAAATACACACATACAGAAACACAAGAGAGGCAGAGAGAGAGTGCCATCCACTCTCAATTTGTCACCTTATTAAATTAGATTAGATTAGACTTGTACCGACAACAAGTGGAGCAGCTGGAGCTCTGGTGCAGCCGTCACAACCTGGAGCTGAACACGCTCAAGACAGTTGAGATGATGGTTGACTTCAGGAAACATCCATCACCACAGCTACCCCTCACACTATCCAACTGCCTGGTGTCAACCGTTGAGACCTTCAAGTTCCTGGGAATCACAGTCTCCCAGGACATGAAGTGGGAGGTCAACACCAACTCTATCCTGAAAAAGGCCCAACAGAGAATGTACTTCCTGAGGCTGCTAAAGAAGCATGGCCTGCCACAGGAGGTGCTGCAACATTTCTACACGGCTGTCATCGAATCCATCCTGTGTTCTTCCATCACCGTTTGGTTCGGGGCCGCCACAAAAATGGACAAAATCCGACTTCAACGGACAGTTAGGACGGCGGAAAAAATCATTGGCACCGCCCTACCCACTCTCGAGGACTTGCACACTGCAAGAATCCAAACTAGGGCGCGGAAAATCCTACTGGACCCTCCGCACCCTGCCCACCACCTTTTCCAGCTACTCCCCTCAGGCAGGCACTACCGATCCATGCGCACCAAATCCAGCAGACATTTAAACAGCTTCTTCCCCCAAGCCATTAACTCTTTGAACTCTTTCAACAGTAGCCAAAATGGAACTGTATAGTGCCACTTAGCAGTTTTTTTGACAACGATACTAGTGCAGCGTGTTCTACCGGAAACAAATTCCTTGTGTGTCCTACATACTTGGCAATAAAGATGATTCTGATTCTGATTCTGATTCTGATTCTCATTCTGATTAGATAACCTTTATTGGTCTCACAATGGAAAAATTCACAATTCACAGCGGCAAAGTTATATCACAAATTATCCACTGCTTTACTACTCAAACACCATATTAGCAATATCATCTGCTAAACATCCAACGATCTATCTCTTTATGCAACCATCTCCGCAGCATGGTGAATCATACTTTTCAGGGGATTTATATTGCAAATGCCCATGTTTCCTCTCACATTGAAAAATCATACATATTACAATAATCATATTACAAAAATCAGGGCATTGCCGGGCTATTGAGATTTTCTGGAAAAATGTATTGATTTCTATGAGCAGGCAGTCTATTTCTGGGCCTGTCGAACCATGTGATGACTGCCGCCCCCTCACTCTTAATTAACTTTTGTCATATGATATCCTCCGTTTGAACGCCCCTCGTCCCAGAGTGTATTACATTTTGGTATGTGATGGCCGCAGTAACTACTGCGCTCCCATCCCCTACCCCCAACATGATTATATCTCGTCACGTGACAGCGGACCCTAACACTCCCATCAACGAACAATTTGGCTTAGTTAATATTAGTACTTGGCTTACATAAATAGTCACATTGATATGATATGTAAGTTGTTGGAATGCATTTTTAAGTAACACTCCAAACTCCGTGTATAAATGATTGGATTCAATGGGCTGCTTTGGCTCGGGTTGGGCACAGGCCTTGTCAGGACATAAGACTACTGACCTTGCTTTAAACTTTGTTCACGGAGAAAGAATGTCCGTGTTTAGGTGAATGTGTCATAAAGCTTTTAGTGGTCAGTATATTCAAAAACCTCAATATAACTGAATTCCATAATGGCTGAAGTAATGTAGGGAAAACGAGATGCCCCAGTAAATGCCGGATCTCTGAAACTTCCCTCAAAATAACCTCTGACATGCACTTCCTGCTCACCTGCACCCTATTAAAATAAAAGGTAATTGAATGATCACCCTGTAATGAGAGAGCACTGCTCCTTAGTTCTTTCCCAGAGCCTCCCTCCCTCCTTGGCTTCAAGTAAATAACCAGGATAATCGAGTGACTGTTTTCAGAATAGGATGTTGGAATTATTTGCGATGGAACAAAAATTGCTGACCTAATATGCATTCTGGAATACATTTGTGTATTGTAGGTTACCGACAAACAACCATCAATTATTTTACACACACATCTTAGTCACAAAGCAGGACATTAAGAACAATTTGTCATAGCTTTGTTTATTGGGAATTTTAAAAGCTTGTTCTGCCAATAATGTCACAAACAATTTTTATAACACTTTTTTGTTCGTACTATTCCTCTCTTCTTTTCTCACCAATCTAGCTGCTATCCAGTTGTTCACTGCTGTTGAAGCTGGCAAGCATGTGTTCATTCATGTGGAACCCCATACTGGCCCGACAGCAAAGTGAGGTCAGCATATATGGGGGTTTTGGACCCGCAGTTTGTTTTACTTCACTTGCACGATCACTTACTGGCATAAAACATGAATGTCCCATTCTTATTTCGTTCCCCCTATGAAAGCACATATTAACTAAACATGTAATAACACTGGACCCTACAAAGAGACAAAGCTTTGTGCAGTAAAGCCTGCCATCTGCATTCAATTTGATCAACCACCACGCGGAGAAAGCTCACATTCTGCAGTCATTGGTTCCAGCTATAATCAACAACTTATTCAATCAGCTCAAAAAATGCAACTCCCTGCTTTCTCAGCTACACTCGGGCTCTTTCTTTCTTCTATAATAATAAAGTTCAGGCACACAATTGTATGCATGCAAACACACATGCATACTCCCACACACACACTCACAAACACACACACACATGCACACACACACACACACACACACACACACACACACACACACACACACACACACACACACACACACACGCACACACACACACACAAACACACACAAACGCATACGCATACACATACACATACACACACATTCATAAACACATTTTAATTGAAGGTAATGGTTTCTGGTTACACTTCCTGGTGAGGTCAAGGTTACCGCTTACGAGAAAACTCGACCTGAACTGCAAAGAGACTAAATGCAGAGGAGGAATTTGGGCACTTCGAAATTTGCACATGTATGTCACACTCAAACAATTGTGGTGTTTCAGAAGGCAGCAAATATCGCTTATATCGCATCTAAATTCATCAGGGTGTATTTAAGATCATATAAAATTCACTGAGTGTTCAATAATGATAAATGATAAAGATTTTTAAGATGCAAGAAAGGTGAACGTTTGGCACCGGTTGGTAAACATTTGCGACTTTGAACGAACCCAGACAGAACCCAACATTTGTTGCCTACGAATGCACTAGCAATTCTTATCTGCTCATTTGCATTGGAGCTGAATTCACTTGTGGAACCAGAGGCAAAATTACTGTGGTTATCGTACGTCATTTATTAGAATAAAACTGCTTAATATTTATAATCATAGCTCATGTTTCACCCTCGTCGTTGGCTATTCAGGACACAGCGATCAATGAGAATCAATGAGAATGAATCAATGAGAATCAATGAGAAATGATGAATCAATGAGATAAACTGACAATCATGTTACTGCCTGGCGAGGGAAACCCAAAGTCAATGCAATTAAAATTAAATATTTGTTGTCCTGTTTTGAGCTGAAGCTTATCTTGTCCGGTGTTCGACAAGTGAAGTCCAAAGTGTTTTTTGCATATGACTTGTATGTTTTGAAAACAATGTATTGACTTTAAATTATACGTTTTGTAAACAATAGGTAAGTGGTACGTTATGCGAATAGGATGTTCACCTTCAACCGAACAGTTGAATTCCAATGTATCGCATAACTAAATGCTTGACTGCATTCACACAGCCTTTACTGCTTTTAATATAACAGAAATATAAGTGGAAAAAAATAATAAACAATATTGTTATCAACATTTTATATGGAGGGGTTTTATTTTTTATAATAAAATAATGAAAATAAATAAAAATACTGAATGACAGTCTCTGGATTATATTGCTCTATGGATCTAAGCAAAAAAATGGTGCAGGGCATCCACTACAAATCTTGCATCATTTTGCTGTTCTTGTGGCCCCAATATTTTTACTCTGTCAATTCAACATCACATGATTTAAAAAATAGCACCAAAAATCCAATTTAGGAAGTCAATGCCTGCTTAACATACAACAAGCACATTGAGTTGCATCACCATCCACCTGTGGTCCTGCTATAATGATGGTTGTACTGACAGTGATTGAAACACCAAACAATGACAGCTCAGTCGCAACTTGTAGGAAGATGTGGCATGGGTGTGATTGAGTCTGTTATTTGTCTACCTGAGCCCTGTGAGTGACTGGCCAAGGCTGTAAACTGCCTCTCACCCAAAGTTAGCTGAGACGGACTTCAGATATCTGTGACCCGAATGATGACAAGTGTGTCGTAAACAGGTCCATGGATTCCATAGAAATAATAATCATAATAATATAGGCTCGAGAAAACAATTGATATTTGCCATGCATTTGCATATAGTGCATTTTAACTTGCATGACTGAGAGTGCAAGCAAAATATTATGATATTTTGTAAGATGTGATTGTTATTGAACTTGCAATACATGCCACATGTTAACTATTCTTCATTGAAGGCTGATCACGAGTCTATCATGGGACTGTGAGTCAGACCGTTTTTGTATTGGAAGTGAATAAGATTTGTATGCAAATGAGATGATTAAATCTGTTCCATCCACTCGTCATTGTTTTGCATTGAACTGATCAAATTAATTATTTGTGGTTTTTAAAACCAAACTTACTTTCTGAGGAGTTTACCAACATTTTTTTTCATTTTTTGTTGGGGCACTGCATCTCCAGCTTTCTTCACTCTCTCTCTCTCTCTCTCTCTCTCTCTGCAGTTGGTGTCATCTTCCACAAATGAACCAGTGCTCCTTACAGCACCTGCATTTCTTGATGTCAGTAACTACTGACCCGATGTCATCCAGTCTTGATAAAAAATTGTGGATCTCCAGTCTTGACAAGTTTCGTATCCAATAAGTACCAGGTTTGGTTCCTAAAATTTTATTGTAACAACATATTCTCTGGCCGACCAGTGTTCGCCTTGTTACCATGTTGGCCTGATGATGCAGAGGTGCAGGGTTCAATTTCAGTGGGAGTTTGCATGTTCTCCCCATGCGCAGATGGGTTTTCTCCGGGTACTCCGCCTTTGTCTCATAATCCAAAAACCTGCATTGCACAATGTTACACTCCCAAATGATCCTTGGTGTGAGTGTGAGCGTAGGTGGTTATTTATGTACATATGCCCTGTGATTGGCTAGTAACCAGTTCAGGGTGTATGCCGCCGACTGTCCAAAAACAGCTGGGATAATCTCCAAGACACCCCACAGCCATCTTGAGGTTAAGCAGATCAAAAAATGGATACTAGTACATCTCCATGATATCAATGGAAATATATGTGAAATGTTAAAAGTAGTCCAGTAGTTCAGTGTTTAGCAAAAGTTCACAGTGTTCCAGCTGCTGCAGCCCTTTGTAGAATTCGCATCTTTTCCCCGGGCCTATGTGAGGTTTCTCCGGGTCCACCGGTTTACTCCCACATTCCAAAGAAAACATGCATGACAGGCTGATTGAAAACTCCAAACTTTTGCGAGGTGTGAGTGTAATCGCGGATTTTTGTTTGTTGTGTGGACTGCAATTGGCCGGCAACCCGTTCACAGTGTCCACGACTTACCGACCGAAGACAGCTGGGATAGTCTCCAGGACCCCTCACAACCAATGTGAGGAATAAGCAGTTCAAAAGATAAATGAATGAATGAATGAATGAATGAATGCTCACACTATGAGGCACAAATGCTGATTCAATTGTGTTCACCGTCCATCCTCAACACCCGAGCTCTGAAAGATTTTTGGATTTAAAAATGGACCTGGACGAAGTGTAGAAAAAAATAGTAAATGAACTTATCTGAATTCATAGTACATATTTGGCTTTTGACAAATATCTACTAAAGTATGTATTACCATTAGCTGGGAAACCGCTACTTGTTATCTTAATAATGCAACTACTACAAATACTGAATGACAGGAAATGAGTTTATCTTGGGGCGGGGGCATTTGAAAGGTATTATAGTTATATATATTTCATTTATTTGCACTACTGCCAAGGCTTAGTGCCAATTCTAATTTCAGTTCAATCACTTTCCACTGTACTCTCATCATTCCAATCGGTTGTAGTAGTAGTGCACTGCCACTAGCGCTGGAGACGAATGGCAAAGTGTTAAACGTTTTTTTCTGACAGTATAAACAAAGGTGGTGTAAACCTAAAATACATCACAAAGAACAGTTATGGGGCTATAGGGTCATGTGAAAAATGTACAGATCTAACCTTTAACCCCAGCCAGGATATCTTTGACCCGATGCACTTTATTCTTTCAGGAACTGCATGTAACTACCAATAATGTCACTGAGTGGAAGAAAAACATTTCATCGCATTCCCCAGAAATCCCTAAGTACCATACAAAAATATATACTTTACCACATGAGCAATCTTATGAGGCACATGAAGTGATCTTATCCTGCAGGAAATGCCAAATTCTCATTTTTTGGCTGCAGTCTAGCCATTTTATTTTCTTCTTCCTATTTATAATAATTACAGAGGGAAAAAAAACAAACAAACATATATTTTGCCGCAACTAACTATTTCCCTCATAGGTATAGTCCACAAAAATTCACCTATCTGTATCTTATCTGCATATTCTAAATGTTTGTGATTTGTTGGTGAGCCATTCCGGAGTGTACAATCCAATTTGCTCAAAGTCAGCGAGGTTTCACTGATCCCTTTCTTAAACAGGTATATTCCCTAATGTAAATGATCTGTTTGTCACTGAGAACTACAATTCCAGTTCAAAATTATTCGGTTTGCTGTGGACCTCACCCAAGATGAAAAATGGATTTGTAAATGGCCATGTTTACCACAATAAAAACTGTATCCTTAGAGCTGCTCCAAGACGCACAGGAGTGGGAAGGCACGTTTGAGGAGAGAGAGCAAACACTTCAGTTGAAACATCATTTATCCATCAAAAAGTCCCAGTATGTGCATCAAGTTTTGCAACTGGGATCACTGTCACTCTTCTCTGAATATCAAAAGCATACAAACTTACAATGCAGTCACCTTTTTTAAAATTTCTGTTTCTCTATTTTGAGAATATTACCTCCCCCTTCCACAGCACTTGTTTTTTAAGCAAATAGGAATGTGAATATGAGCTCACTGAGTATGTTACACTTTAATTTGGGGCTGTGAATTACAGCTATTTTCTTCAAATGCCAGCTTCTGTTTCAATACGTTGATATTTCTAAAAAGATTTATCTTTTGAATTAACCCACATGTGGTAGCTTATTTTTTTGCGCTTCAGAAGGCATTAAAAAGTGCATGTTCCCAAATTAAATTCCAGCTGTGATGTAGGCTTTTGATTATTTTTTTTTATCTTTCCCTTAATTCTGCTTCAACTCTCACACAAACAGCTCAAAAAGAATCAAGTACATAATCAGTCGTTCCTCTGTAGCATAATGACCTCTAATTATCACTTTCCAATTTAGTTTCTGCCATTGCCACACACTTCTTCATATCACTCACGTTAATCACTTTTTGATTCATATCTGTCACGTTTTTGTCACCATTTCCATTAACGATTTCCTTTTTTTTTTTTCGATTTGTCTCAAAAACACTAATATATGCACTTACCACCCATCTCTGAAAATGTTGAATCACAAAAATATTTTATTCTAGCCACTGAATTCATGGCTAGTGACCATACAAAGAGCACATTAAAGGACAACCGACGTCTCCGGACAAGTTGTCTCCATAATTTGTAAAATGGCTTCAAATGACTTCTACTGAGCGTATTTTACAAAGATTCCACCGCATATAGCTATATTTTACATTTTAAGACTCACGCTGAATATTCCGTAAGTTGTTTTTGAGTTGGTGACGAGTCGTCACCCTACGTCACTGAAGGAACGCCCTGACCGAAAAAAGGACACATTGTAGCAGTCCTTCCATCACGTCAATGCATTTTGCTGAACTTGTTTGGTCTGAAAACTTCGTGTTGCACCAAAATGAGGCAGAAGAGGGAGACAAAGCTCCGTGTAAGGAATGAATCAACCTGTGGAAACGGGCTGATTAATTCCTTACACGGAACTTTGTTAGTGCTACATCCGCCCCCCCTATTGCCTCAAAAATGGCACAGAATAAATTACTTAATTGATTGCAAACATGTATGCTTTCCTCTTAAGAACTATTTGAATCATATTCATAACGATGAGGTACAAGAAAGCATATTCTCAGAATCTGAAGCCTTTGTTTTGATTCACTAGCGAGGCAAGACGTCTTGGGGTGACGCCACAAATAAGGGGGCGGGTCCTTCTGAAACTGGCCACTTCCGGGTTCATTTTTTGGCAGATTTTGGACACTTTAAGTCATTTTTATTGGTGTTTTGCATTTGACTAAAAATATCATACTGCGTGTTTTGGGTATTTAGATGCTATAAAACGTTTTTCTGACGTCAGTTAGGAAACAAAAAAGTGATGTCAGTTGTCTTTTAAGTGCTAATGAAAAGTGGTGAGAAAATGTGCTGGATAAAATCAAACAATTCACAGAAAGTGTCTACATTCAACAAAAACTTCAACCTCGAGTATCTGGACGGCATAATCATCTCCACGTGTCGTGGTGACCTCACGCAGTCACACCAATATCAACACAAGTGCACTAATTCACCAAAAACCTTGAAACTCTTAATGGGGAATGAAAAACAAACAAGTCAAACATTCCCTCTTTTTCTTTCCCTCCATCATTATTTTCTCACATCATCTCAAAAAAGCGGACAAGAGCATTGGGTCTCACAAGGATCCGTAAGGCAATTTATGGCATCACACACGGTGCTGTGTCATTTCATCCGGGGAGTTGTTTCAATATAGCACAGCTCTATGAATGGCTCATTGATCAGGCTGTTACAAATGACAGATTGAATCCAGGCGGTATGAAGAGCCAAATGAAAGTGTGCGTGGGCGATGTGCTTGTGTGCGCGTGTGCGTGTGTTTGTGTGTGTTTCGTGTGTGTGCGTGTGTGTTCGTGTGTTTATGCATGTGTATTTGTGTGTGTGTGTGTGTGTGTGTGTTTTTGTGTGTGTGCGTGGGTTTGTGTGTTTATGCGTGTGTATTTGTGTGTGTGTGTGTGTGTGTGCGTGTGTTTGTGTGTGTGTGTGTTTGTGTGTGTGTGCATGTGTTTGTGTGTTTATGCGTGTGTATGTGTGTGTATGTGTGTGTGCGTGTGTTTGTGTGTTTATGTGTGTGTATGTGTGTGTGTATGTTTGTGTGTGTGCATGTGTTTGTGTGTTAATGTGTGTGTATGCGTGTGCATGTGTGTGTGTGTGTGTGTGTGTGTGTGTGTGTGTGCGCGTGTGCGTGTGCGTGTGTGCGTGTGCGTGTGTGTGTGCGTGTGCGTGCGTAAGTGTGTAAGTGTGTGTGTATCTGCAAGCGCGAGTAATTGTTTACAGCATGACTAAGGTGGTAGCAATAAATGGACGGCTGAGTTGATCTCTGACTTTTCCAGATAAATCCTGTTTGTGAATAAGCTTGTTACGAAGTTTCCAAGTAATATGAATGTGCTCACAAGACAACAATGTGAAGAATTAAATGGATGCTTAGAATACTTAGAATTTTTAACAAATTATAGTTCAATTTTGTTTCATATTTGACTTTGTACAACAATACAGATGAGGCAGATACTCAACCCAGTTCCAATGAAGTTGGGAAGTTGTGAGGAATGTAAATAGAAACCAAATATATCCATACATCTCTTATCCAAGCCAATTATACCCATGAGGGTCGCACATGGGCGGCCTTTTGAAATGCATGTACCTTTCCTATAAATACCACTCAATACGTGTTGTTAAAAGGAGCGTGTGTATTTTTTACGTTTGATATGCTCCATAGAGAAATGGACCATTTAAATTTAGGTTCAGACAAGAAATTTGACACAAAAAAACAACAACACATTACAGGCAAAGTCAAAAGAAGGACGCTAACAAAGAACCATGAAAGTACAAAAACAAAACAAAAACAAAACTAAAACACTTGCAAAAGCCAAGGAAGAAGAAAAATGTAAATCCCAGGTGAAACACATAGGACAAGTAAAAAAATATATATGCGAGAATACAAACCAAAATATACTATAAGAACCTGTGATATACAACTATACTTAATCTGTAAGGCAAAATGTCAATGGTGTCTAGATCAGGGGTGCTCTAGATAATTAAGCATGTGACGTGAGAGAGTCGTGTTCAAGGCGAAAACAGTTTTTTGCTGATGTGACCTATGTTTTTAAAGCATCCAAGTATTGAGGCAGATGGAACTTGTGAGGAACGCCCACTCTCCACCTGGAGACGACAAAAACAATGCAAATAAGACTGGATCATCATAGTAGAAGATTTTTTGTGAACTTATTTTCTATGATGACTTGATGTACAACCTGTGTGATGTTAAAATTAAATTGCTCAACAATCCCCATTCCAGTCCAGGGTCCTCAATGTCATATGTTGTGCTCCAGAAAGAAGCACACATGTTCATTTGGGGACAGGACTGGAATGCAGGAAGACCCACATAGTACCTGTAGCCTTTTACGATATTAAGGTCTGATTTTGGACAAAGGTAATGGAAATGTGTTTTTCAAACTATGTACCGTATTTTACGGTTTATAAGACACACCAAAGTATAAAGCGCACCCTGAATGAATGGTTTATTTTCAAACGTTTTCTACATATAAGGCGCAGCGGACTATAAGGCGTAAGGCGCAAGATAATATATAAATACAGACACTCCCCAGCTTACAAACATTAGAGTTATGACAAAACGATACATACAAACTGTTTTGCAGGAACTGTATGTCAAAAAATGTTTGGTAAGAGATGCTGGAAGTTAGATTTTGTATTGCACGCCTGTTTCCGGCCGAGCTCGCTTACGATTGGCTGCGTAGAGTTTGTGGGCGTGGAGGAAATCCCTCTTCCCAGTTGACCCTCTAGAAGACGTGAGGCGTGAGTAATGGCTGCTGGCACGTAATTCAGTAATTAGGTGCCAGCGGCTTCAGAAATGGCTTACTGAAGATCCAAAGATATATGTCATTGTACGACAGTAGTACTGTTGGAGCATGAGTATTTTATACTTCCCCGTTCAGTGTTTGACTTGAACATACATTCCATACAAAATATACTATACTATATATTGAACCCTCAAGCTATCCGACTTTTGGTATAGGATCCGAGCTAGCAAATAACACCAAATGGGCAAGGAAACATTGTATTTGTTTATTTTTTATAACATATTGTTTTGCCCTCAAGGCACTCTATCGCCGAGCCCTAACGTCTCATTTCACTGAGCAGTTATTCACGATGGAAAATGGGCTGTGACCAGCCGTGTTTTGCACTCTGTCTGTCTTTCCTTCGACCCTCATGCTCAGGCTGCCATCAAGACGTTGTGATGGAAATCTGTGACCGGCAACGAGCACAATACACTGATCCCTGCCTTCATCTGTCGCAATGATTTTATGCTTCATAGTGAAGACAGGGATTGTCAGAGCGTGTGCCAGAGAAACAGATTTATAAGTGGGGTTGCTCCATGTGCCTCTGGCTCAGCATTCTGTTTGACCAAACAGCCCATGAGTTCCTCTAGCAGTAAACTACATCATTGCAGCCAATGTTATTCATTTTGTGCCAGGCTGAGACGGAAAAAAAGAGGGACGGGGAAAGAGAAAGAGAAAGAGAGAGAGAGAAAGAGGGCGAGAGAGAAAGAGAGAGAGCGAGAGAGAAAGAGCGAGAGCCAGAGCGGGAGAGAGAATCCTTTAGTCCAAGTGTGTGTGTGCGTGTGCGTGTGCGTGTGTGTGTGTGTGTGTGTGTGTGTGTGTGTGTGTGTGTGTGTGTGTGTGCGTGTTTGTGTGTTATGCGTGTGTGTGTGTGTGTGTGTGAGAGAGAGAGAGAGAGAGAGAGAGAGAGAGAGAGAGAGAGAGAGAGAGAGAGAGAGAGAGAGTTCCAACATGATTGTTTTTCGTGGACACAAAAACATTCATGGAGTCCACCATTTTTTTTGCCATTGATTTGAACTGGGGTAGTTGCATTTGTGTCTGCCACAGAAGTTTAAAGGATCTTAAAGGATTAATATAGCACCAAGGATTTGTCCAGTGTCATTCCTCATATGCCTCTCAGATGAACAGGAGGGGGTGGGGGGTAGAGTGCTCAGCTGGATGACGAGAAGAAAACTTTTATGAAAGTCTGTGGGGAAAAACATAAAATAATACAAGAGGAACAGGCATTAATCCAGAAAAATATTCAGGGCTTTTGGATATCAGTAGTAGATTGCAATGTCTGTTGGCTTTATGACTTCCTAAAGAAGTTGTGCTTTTGTTAAGTTTGTGTTAATGTTTATGCAAAGAAACAACCAAGCCAATTACCAAAAACCTCAACAGGCATCGTTCTGAAGTGATTTTTTTTAGTTTCAATCGGATTCGCTGTCATTGGCAGGAATTGAGTGCAACACAGTCGAGCGCAACTTTTGCATTTCACAATTTAAGATTTTAAATGCTGAATTACTAGATAATCATTACATTTGCATAATCAGAAAATGTCATCAAATTCACACCATCCATAAACACAGCGTTAATGCATGTACAATACCGAGAAGAAAAAAGCATTGCAGGTAGATTCTACAATTTTAGGAATAGAGAGGAAACTGTTGAAGGAAAACAGAGAAATTGAACTACGTGAAAGAAGGATCCATAGAAGAAAATGCTTGGTGCAGAATCATTCTCCTGTTTTAGTGGAAAATGAAATTGAAAAGGGCAAACTTGCACCCATGCACCCGACTAGGACTAGCCATTGGGGACAGTCTATCTCAGACTTGCTGCTGCATAAAAGGGCGCCATGAAAGCTCTCAGCATAAATTGAGCTGACACTCACCACATTTTTTTTTTATACGACAATGCTCTAATGTTGTCATTGTGAACTCACCTCAAATCACAGTCATGGTCAAACAATTCTCATGTTTGTTTGCTACCAGGCAAACGTTTAACAGCAGCACTTTACTGGTCATATTCTTCCACTACTACTCACAACTTTAGGCATGCCATTGCAAGAACTATTTTTCCCCTCCAATAAACTTCAATAAATCCATGTTATACTCGACTGAATTTAACAAAGGTCAAGTTATTCCTAAATTCTACGATAGGGATGATTTTGCACCATTCTTTTCCTAGTAGTTGCAATTAGAATCTTCTATCATTTTTTTCCTCTGCTGTCTCTTCCTCAAATTGTAAAGCCTACCTACCAAGATGGCACCGACGCGTATGGCAGCCTCGGTGACATGCTCCCTAATATTCTCCCTATGATACTGGTGCAGCGTGTTCTACCGGAAACAAAATACCTGTGTGTTCTACATACTGGACCAATAAAGATTATTCTGGTTCTGATTAGAGAAAATAAGTGAATATTTTTGTTACAACATTTTGGTACTAAAACCTGCTACTTGTTTGACAGAAAATCGGTCGATGCTGGACATCCACCGTGTTTATTCAAGAATAGTATAGGAATAATGACGGGTTTATTTTGATCATTCATCTTTGGTTCATTGCTTCTACGGGTGTTGATGGAAGAGGATGGGTAAATCATCAGGAAGCCAGGTGTAGAACAGAAAGTTGGTTTAATCTTGAAGAGAGAGTGGAGACATTGCGGTGTCGGCTAAGGAGGAAGCATGGCGAGAGAGAGTGAGAGACGAACTACAATGGAGAATATTTTATATGGCACACAGTGTGTGATGCGAAAGGATGTGACGTAATGTAAATGCGACATCATGTAAGGGAAGGCCGGATATGATGTATCAGGAAGTAAACAAAGATTACAGAGCGATGTTTAGAGATGTTTGTATGGCGAATTACCCCAACAATAGTACCACTGGGATCAATAAAGAGGTGAAGTGATATAGTGAAGTGAATACAGAAGTGCTGTGCTATCATCTGATTGTTGCCTGGAGTATCACACACACTGAAAAGAGAGAGGGGATGAAGATGACTAGAGATGCAGCAATAAACCAGGAAGAAGTTTAATGTCAATAACACTGCATGATTATGACTCAGCAAACGTGTTTCATAACAAATGCTGCATACAGAAAGTAAAAGCATATTTTGAGATGATCATTAAAAAAAACACATTCATTATAATGTAAAAGAAAGATTATTGAAAGTAGCAAATTGGACTGTATAGTGATGCATTATGTGTTTTTCTGGCTTCGAGTCTATAATTTGAAGCTTGTTTGCATTCAGCAAATACTTCTACTTGTTGAAAATGTAAGGAGAAAAAGATACTGGTATTTCTTTTCAGTGTTCGTCCCACTCTCAACTTCCATAACGCTCTGTTTGGTCACGATCAAGATACTCTGGTTTCAATAATGTATTGGTCTCGATTGCCGTGGTTTAAACTACAACACGAAATACTTGTCATCCACTTATTCATCCACCCACTTGTGCCGACTAGAATCTTGTATGTGTTGACATGACAGTTAATATAATTGAATTGATTGAATCTTTTGGTGTTTTATGCATCAAGCGAGTTTTTATTTCCTAATTAACAAAATGTAAAGAATACAATTTAATGAATTATAAAATGACAAATTTTATATTCAACGCAGTTCAGTTGCATGTCTATGTATGCTCTGTGATTGGCTGACAACCTGTTAAGGTGTACCCCATCTACTGCCCGAAAACCGCTTGCATAGATGACAGCACATTGCGACCCTCGTGAGGATTAAGTGATTTGAAAAAGGAAAGCAAGAGAGCACCGGTGCATGCTCAATTCTTATTTGTTTATTTTTCCCCCTGACACAGACAGCTGAAAGGACATATTCTGACACATTGTGAAGCCGTGGCACATCAACACGGAGATCACCCTCCTGTCATCGGCTCTCCTTCAACATATTAGGCGACATTCTCAGTCTCAATGTAGGTATTAGCACGAAGCTTGTTGCCACAAAGGTTATTCATAGTATCAATGTAGTAATATTGTACAGTGATAGCACGAAGCTTGTTGCCACAAAGGTTATTCATAGTATCAATGCATAAACAACAAAATAAAATCCCCAAAAAGTAATATTATATACATATATATATACATAAAATAAGGTCTATTTTGTGTAGTTTTAAGGGTTATCTAGTAGAAAAGTATGTTTTAAGGGAACCTGGGAATGGATTATTCTCATTTTTAATGGTTTATTATGGGAAATAAATGTTTGGCAGATGAACTTTCGTCTAAAACACAATTAAGTTCATAAGCCAAGATATCACTGTATATGGATATCAATGACTGACTTAACTTTTATTTTCAAGTTGTGGCGAATGACTTGACTTCAAATTCATGCTGGTCTGTCCGCTCTACTATAACAATCGATGTATGATATATCATCGATCTTAAATCAATTTCTTTGGTGCATTTTTCATGCACTTTCAAGATGTGTTGATTCTCCTGTATGGCCTTCTGAGACACCCATCATGCATAAGCTTGAATTATGTCCACCCACCAAAGAGGAGGGATTCTGTGGAAGCCTAAAGGTAGCCCCAATTTCTGAGTACATTTTGTGTATTCACTTGTTAATCAATCAAAGACTACTGGTAATAATTACATGAGAAAAACATGGTCATTAAGGAGCTGACCAAGTTGCTAGGCAACACACTGCATTGTGGTACACGACATTCATGGATAGATTTTTAACTTATGGCCCATTATTATGTTGACTATATTGTCCATACAGCTGTATGACCACATACAGCTGTCATGGTAATGTAGTACATGATATTTTAAGGCAGGGGCGTCAAAGTCATTTTTTGCCGCGGGCCACATTGTAGTTATGGTTTCCTCTCGAGGGCCGTTATGAATTTGGGGAACCCATTAGAATGTTTAAATCCCTTCAAATATTACATATAGAGCACACAGCAAATTAATGAATAACTCGTTTTCAAATATGAAGTCAAGAATAATGACTTTTATTGTGGTTGACATCCAAAAATATGAAATTTTGCCTTAGATTTTAGCAATCATCATGGAATTTAACAAGTTTGATTTGCTTTCGCGGGCCGAAAAAAAATGATGTGGCGGGCCGGATTTGGCCCGCAGGCCTTGACTTTGACACCTGTGTTTTAAGGGATTGGTGTACTCCAGCGATTCCCTGTCAGTGAGAATGAGCTGAGCTGGCCGGTGGAAGTGATCATATACCATCAACACCCATGAAATGACTCAAAGCGTGCAATACAATTCAATAGTTGCTAGACCATAGAACAGTGATAATGCAGATGCCAAAAACCAATAGAGTCTATCGGAAAATGTGCGCACTGACAGCTGTTTCAGGGTCATGCCCTGATGTCAAGGTCACTCCACTCATGAAGGTGTAGAAAGTGAATAACTGAAGTTGATAAGACAATCTGCATCATTGAAAAAGAGAATTGTAGTAGTTTTACTTACATTTTTAAGTTGATTTTGGAAAAACAAAAGTAGCTCTCTTGTTTTTTTTTGTGCGACCTATGAATAGACATTTACGTTCAGAAATCAGAAGAAATCAGTCTTATTTTTTTTTTTGCTTCTTATACTTACATGTGATTTTGTTATATATGCATTCAAACACTACAATACCAAAATTTATTCTGTTTGACCTGAGGGTGTTCTGTATTTTTATTAAATCAAAAGACCTACCGAATGCACATTTTTGTCCCGAGTCAAAATTGTTTTTTTTTTTTTTTTTTCATACATCTGTTCAGAAAATATGCAGTCCTATGTGATGCTCCAGCAGCACTGATAAAACTCCCGCCTTCCACTCCACACCCCATTTTATTTAAGTCGCACATGCCTGCTCTGGAACATTCTTTGAAGCATTGACAAAATAACCACAGACACACACGCACACACACACACGGAGGCATGCACGCACACATACACACACACAGACGCAGACAGACACCACACACAAACACACACACAGACACACACACACACACACACACACACACACGCACGCACACACACACACACACACACACACACACACACACACACACACACACACACATGCACACACACACACACACGCGCACACACACGCACGCACGCACACGCACGCACACACACACACACACACACACACATGCACACACACACACACACGCGCACACACACACACGCACACGCACGCACACACACACACACACGCACACACACACACACACGCACACACACACACACACACACACACACACACACACACACACACACACACACACACACATACACGCATACTCACGCTCACCCTCACAGTAACACAAATTAAGTGAAGTTTCTGCTTGTTTGATCTTCTGTATTCTCCCAGGGGCATGATGTTTGTTTGGTTGGCATAAGGTTTGTCACAGTCTGTTTTATTGTTTTATTATTCATGAAAGACTACTATTTTTTTCTGAGCAAATGCTGGATGGTCCGAGACTCAACAACAGTGCTCTTCTTAACACACGACTAATTCCCACACACTTACAGAAAAATATGCTCAACACTTAAACTCTCTCGGCAAAGCCAAATGGATGTTGGCAGGTAGCACTTAACAACACAAACGGATGGATAAATAAAACCTTAAAAAAATAACGAAACGTTCACGTTGGGCTGTCAACTTTATAGTCATGTGCTGGTTTATTAAACACAGCTATGGTATTAATAATACAATCTGTTTTTCATCAATTAGAATTCATATTCAACACTCAGCGCCTTTGTGAAGGGTTAGAGTTATTCCTTCCTTTCCTCCAATTAGATGATTGTATCTCCTCAAAACGATGTGATTGATGACGCACAAGGGACTGTGCGGGAGAATGTTAAATGTAGGATGTTATGAGAAGTTAATATTTGAGGCAGACTTTTTAAGAAAAACTCAATGACATGCGGATCAGTCAACCAACACTATTAAAGCTGGCTGTCTATTTCCACTTGTAAGAGGATTTATTTGCCACTTTATTTGCCAGAGAAAAATAACTAGCCAGCCCTCTCACTCCTCAATGCAGTTTGAAGATGGCCTTTGTTCACATTGTATAAATAATAAGCAGTTCCGATGAGTGCGACATATTTTATTTTAAGTGTTTACATGTTTGTCTTTTTTTTGACACAGCCTATTTATTGTAAACTGTACTGAAATGTAGAAGTTTGCAGTTTATATAATGGAATGATTTATTATTATGTGTTTTGCTTTTGTAATCAAGACATTTATCTTCAAACATGCACAATGCCTCTTTTTTTCTGTGCAGTTTTTTTCCAGTTCATGGCTGGAAGACTAAAAAAAATAACGGCTTTAGAGGTGGTCAAAAATGTCACGTTTTGCAAGTGATGGCGGGTGCGGATCCCAAAAAGCAGGCAGGAGGGAGCAGGAGGTTGTGTTTGACAAATTGTATTAAAATAAGGTCAGCAGGAACAAAATGTAAAACATCAAAATCATCTGAACAGAAAAAATACAAAGTATCAAAAGAAAACCAAGATTAAAAGTCCGCCAAGATGAAACAAACACATGCACAGCATACAAAGCATACAACGGCATTCAACAAACAACAAACAATGACCCGTGCCGGGAGTACTTTTGAGTGTCACTGATTGTAACGACCAGCACCTGCGAGACAGCAGGCAGGGCTGACCCATTGGTCGCCAATCCGAACGTGGCAGTCCGCCAAAGGCTCGGGACGACCAGCACCTGTGCAGGTGCAGGCGGGTCCCATAGCGCAACCGTTGGTCGCCAACCAGATCATGACAAAAAATGCTCCAATAAAACACAAAGCAGAGGAAAAATTACCCCAAATTCATTCACAACACAATGCTAAATATGGCACTAGCAGTTATTTTTCTTAGTGCAGGGGAGATTTGCGTTCACGTAGACCAATTACAAAATGAACATCCCCACCATATTTGATTCTAAAAAATAATAAATACAGGTTAGATCCAACTTACGACCAGCTTGACTTACGACCACTTGTATTTACAACCACAACTTCCGGGCCCTATTTTTCAAATTTTAATTCTCCGCCTGGCACCACAACGCGCTAGCAGGCCATCAATGTGTACGACAATTTTGGCCAGCCAGCCAGCATCTCACTCTCGCACAGCAATCGACTGTGTGATGGCACCAAAGGGGGGAGTTTGCGAGTCATTTAGCCTCAGAGTCTCTATTCAACATTTTGAATGGATTTTGATTTATATCATTTTTGACCTACAACGGTTTTGTCGGAACGGAATGCGGTTGTAAATCGGATGTTACCAACTTAAATATGAGAATTAAAGTGCATGTTATATTTCCTTTGGTTGTGTTTGGCATATGGATAATGTGTGTTATTATCTGAAACATGAAAGTGTGCCAACTTTGCACAAATTGCAGTTTATGTAAATCAGGGAGAGGGCAAACACATCTTCACCACACCGAATGTCTTTCATATACAGTACGTCGATTACTGCATTCCTCCTCCTTGTCATGGCGCAAAATCGTTTGTTATAGAGTAAGACATTCATGAATTAAAAATGGCTTACATGTTACAGACATGATGCAATGGTTGTGTCAGTTCTCTCTCATGTTCTTGTACTGCCACACAGATTGCCTCCTATTTACAAGGCATTTCAGGTTCAGTAAATATTCTATTTTCTTTCATACCATGTCAAGTTATTTCATCATCAACCTGCTTCATTGAATGTCATGATTATATACATGTGTAATAGGCAAGGCTTAACAATGAAGAGCCCCTTTCATGATAATCAATTGTTACAGTTTTCTGTGTAGTAAACGGTATGTAGGCAACACGGTTGTTGACTGGTTAGATGTTGGCCTCATATTGCAAATGTACTGGGAACAATTCCGAAGTGGAATTTGGATGTTTTCCTCGTCCCTGCGTGGGTTTCTTCCAAGTTCTCTTCTTCCCCCCTACCTTAAAAAAACATGCATGTCAAATTAATGGAACACACTAAAGTATGATTGGCCATTTCATCTTAGTTTGATTAGGGTTTAGCCCACCTACTACCTGACAACAGCTGGGAGGTGGTCCAGCATGCCCATGATCCTCGCGAGGATAAACAGTTCAGAAAATGGATGGATGGATGGATGGATATGAAATGATATATGATATGAAATGTTTTAAAGTTAATATTGATGTCGTTATTTACATGTTTTAGCCCGGAGGTACAAAACTCCGGTTCTTGGAGAGCCACATCCTGCTAGTTTAAAATCCCTCCCAACTCCAACACAACTGATTCAACTTTTATTGTTTCAGGGTTAAACAGAGGTTGCTGATGAGATGATCATTTGAATCGGGTGTGCTGAGGTTGAGAAGGATCTAAAACAGGTAGAATACGGCTCTGGAGGAACCGGGGTTCACTACAACCGCAATACACTTTGACAGGCAAAAGCCTCCTTGGATTTGAATTTGGCACCATGCTGACTCATTATTAAGGACAGATAAAGGAAATATATGCCCATATTTTTGGTGATGCACACCTACTCAACTCAGAAAAATGAATGACGGCATCATGTACAGTGTATAACACTTTGCATACACTGCAAATCTCAGAAGTGTTGAGGAATATACTCCTTCATTTTCTTCTTGGAGAAATTCCAAAGCTTTATGCGAGCAGAAAAATGGACACCTGTCACTCAATGTAATTCAATGAGTGACAGGTGTCCAGCCAATAATGTCGTACAGTTCACGTATGCTACACAGCCAATCGGAGCAGAATGGCGAGACTGTGCCCTGCCCATACGATCTGATGTTGCTCACAGTCATCCTCAGTGTGCTCAGGGAGCTTAAGTGTCTGCTCAGACACATGTAAAATTATAGGGAACATTGTCCACTGTATTCCAGTGGTATGAGTGAGAACTCAAGACGACCTTCAGGTGAGTGAGGTTCCAGGAGGCTGCCGGTCGTCCGATCTTTTGGACTCCGCCTATGCCTACCCCCGGGTGCGGGTTTGGGATGTCTCTTTGTCTGGCCTCTATCCTTCGACCTGTTCGGCTTGGGTGATCCTGCCAGGAGTACAAGACTCCATCCGACATAGCTCTCGGGTCATGGAGATGCCCAATGTGCCTCACCACGATAAAGTGGTTGTCCCGGTCGAGGCACACACACACACACACACACACACACACACACACACACACACACACACACACACACACACACACACACACACACACACACACACACACACACACACATACACGCACACACATACACACACACACACACACACACACACACACACACACACACACACACACACACACACACACACACAGACGCACACGCACACACGCATACATACACACACACACACACACACACACACACACACACACACACACACACACACACACACACACACGATGGTCTCAGTCCCCTTTGTCAGGTCAAACACCATCACCGTAGGGCTCTGTTGGTTTTTATTTATTAATTTTGGGGATGGATGAAAGGAGTCGCTGATAGTATAGTGCTACACTCTCTTACCTGTGTGTGGGCAGCATGGGATCAGTTTCCACTCTGTGAGTGTGAATGTGAGGGTTTAGGATTTATGTCTCAATGTCTTGCTTCTGATTCTCTGGCGACCACTTCAAGGTGTGCCTTACCTACTGCCCAAAGAGAACTGGGTTCAGCATGCCTACGAACTGTGTAAATAATGAAGGGTTGGATGGAATGAATGCAGATCTGAGTGTAGCATTCTGCAGTGCATAGTTTTAATTATTTCTACAAATGCTTTGTGCTGGTCTCCTGCCTTTGACACTAACCAAAAAGAAGTGCTTTGACAATTATTTCTAAATGTAGAATCCTGCCAAATTCTGGTAAGTATGCTGAGTGGCTTTAACTCTGGGAAACCAATAGCCACAGTGGTGAGGGTGTGGCGATATTTACAGAAGAAGGCACTATTTAAAGTATGAACGGATTTGGGACGGTACAACTGAGCAACTCATTTAAACGGGGCAATGTTTTTGTTCTGAAGCATCCCTTTTTTGTTGTGACTGTGCAGGAGTGGAATGCAGTGTTGCACGAGTACCAACGTAAAGATTTGGCCTACTTAAGCATAATTTAACATATTCTATAAATACATTTCCAGTTTTGGAAGCAAAAGAAATTTGACCGCGGCTAAGACAAACAAATACAGTTTTGGAAAGATGATGAAGCCTCACATTTCTGGGAAAGCTTTGGTTGAGTGTGGGTGGTAGAAATTGGGGCAGTCTAACAGAGAATAAAGAAACAAGGGAAAAGGAAAGTCGAGTCGGAAGTTCCGCAAGAGCTCCAATGCAACAACAATCTCAGAGATGGCCCGAAACTTTTTTCTAATAAAGAATTGCTGCCTTTTATATAAGGCTCATTCAAGTATATTGCAGAACTAATTTCCAGTCTGCTCTTGCACTTTTGTATACAAACACAAAATCAAGTTGGCATAAATATCAACCAAAGGCAGAGGCCTCTTCATGCAGATTTAGTGTTCATTTTACTTTATATCTTCCTTGCATTATTCAAGGGCTGAGTAAAGAAACAGTGGATTTCTCTTTCCGCTTCATGGAGATGTTGACCTTTACGAAATGAGTATTTATTTATACAAAATGTTGGCAGTTTCATATTATGCTGCAATTGTGTCCATAATGGATGGCCAGGGTCTTTCTTAGGATGAACAAAAATAAACAAACAAGCAACAGCCTTAAGTATTATTAAACATGTCAAGACTGAGTGACTCCCCACCCAGCTCACCACCTCTCACCAAAACAGAAGCCTCTGTCACTGTTCTTCTTCAAAAGTAGGATTGTTGGGCCATGCCTCGGCACTGCATCTGCTGCTCCTTTAGAGAATCTGTACCGATCTTCTGTTGTGTCCTTAGGCCAGACGGATACGATGGACAAACATCCATCTGACAGCATTGGAAATACATCCCCAAAAGCTTTCTCAAATCAATTCCCAGAGGTTTTCCAAGGGATAGCCTGAAGCTCTTTAGGGGGCAACATGTTGCAAATGCACATGCTGCAATGCTGACGCGCGGCGGTAAAGCAGTGGGGATGATAACCGGAGGACACAAACACAGTTCTGAGGCTGGCAAATGTCTAACAGATGAGTGGATGTGGGGACAATGCCCAAAGCCCAAAAGACATCCAGACCCACACATGAAGCATGAATGCGGCTGGCAGATGGTTTGGTTGGGTGTGATATTCCTCAGTGTTTCTGCTTACTACCTGCATTGTGAGATGGAACCTGGGGCAGGAAAAGTGGAGTGCATTGGAGGGATTTGTCATTCTAGATATACAACATAATGAATAGGAACAGATGAAATACTTAGATTTCTTGAGATAAAAACATGAATATTTGATGGATAATGCAGCTAATTTTGACTTCAAAAGTAATAGGCCCTGTTCAATTTACTTCTTATTTGTTTGTTCGTTTTGTTTTAAAAAATCGTTTAAATATATAATTTTCCTTTTTTATTTTAAGATATCCAATTACTGTCTGCCATTTTGGAACATATACTATAATTTGATTTCGTCAGAAACTAAAAGCTGTGCTTTAATTGTTTATTTTGGAAGGGGAACCACCCACAAATATGTTAAAAAGATTAGAGGGAATGTTAGTGGGATACATGCAGTTTCAGGTTAAAGGCACCAGCACTTTTAAAAAGTGGGTATTCAAGATCAAAGATGAAGGACATTTTTTAAGTTTAAGAGACCTATGGGGCAGACAAAGAAGTGGAATGCCTTTTTTATCTGTTAATCATGTGAAGAATTGGTTAAAGAATATGACAAAATGAAAATTGATGATATTGCTGAACCTCTTGGAAGTGCTGCATATGTTGTCAAGAAGACATCGGTGCAGATTAAAATTTACATGACTGGGAAAAGGAAAAGAAATACATCGAAACTGTTTAAAAAAGTGAGTCTTCATCAATGTGCCTTTTCAATTCTAATATTTTATTGAAAGAGAAACAATTCTAAAATTGTCTTCACCGTCTTGTTTGACCCCCCGATTAGCGACCGCAGAATACTGTAAATGGTGGAACTGCACATTTCTCCTTGTCTATCCAACCTCTGTTTAACTTTTTACTAGTGTGAAGCACAAAACAATGACTTTGGTGATGAAAATGGTGGATGATCTCCAAAAAAATAAACATGGTTGTTTTGTGATTTCTAATTTAACAATGGAAGCGAGTCAACTGTCTAAGTGTTCAAGTAAAAGCATGTTATCTGTGTACATTTGTATATCTGACATGAGAGGGAACATAAGCCGAACAAAATGTCAATGGAGTGCTTTGGCTTATGGTACACACTGGGCAAACAAACGTGCTTGACACATAAAGCACAGTTCTCTGATGCAGAATGCATCAGCCCTCCGGGTAGGCTTAAAACAAACAGGAGATGTCACCGTAGACATGACTAATACATTTTAGTTCATCAGATATAAACATGTATGTGTGCGAACACACAACAAATTAATAAATAACTAGTTTTCAAATTTCACGTCAAGAATATTGACTACAATAATCTATTGTCCTTTACATATGACAATTTGAATTTTTTATTGAAACTTCAGCAAGCATTGAAGCACCTGACCCGCATGATTTGCTTTTACGGGCCAAATAAAATGATGTGGCGGGCCAGATTTTGGCCAACGGGCCGTGACTTTGACACCTGTGCATTATATGATCTCTTTGTCCACATGAGGGTCGCGGGCAAACATGAATTTAGTTGTGCTCTACTGTGCCGGGTTGCCCCACAGTGCAACTCTGATTGGGCCCATGGCTTTGGCAGTCAAACGTAGGATCTGCACAGCCGCATGGCAGCACCACACTTGCGGCTCCTGAGCAAAGTAGCCATTGATTCTGATTCGAGTAAGCTGTTTTTGTTTGTTGGTTAGGATTTGTTGTTCTTATCACATTGTGGAGGGGATTAAACATTCTAATGGCTTCTCCAAGTTTATAGCGGCCCTCGAGAGGAAACCGTAACTACAATGTAAAAGTTTAACACCACTGGTATAATGGATGGATGGACTTAATTTTCAGTATGCTGGACTTGTTTATATAGTTTAAGAACGGTTCTGTTTTCTTTTCTTTTTTAATCTGCATCCATGCAGTGAAGACCAATTTGAGTTAATTGGACCAAACACCGCTTCAGTTGCTGTGTTCCTTTTCTGTTGAAATGAGCAGAGCCAGAATGAGCATTCAAAAACAAAATCACAAGGCGAAAAAAATTGAGCGGTGGCGGACAAGGATGGGAAAAAGAGGCAACAGCATGAAGAGGTGGTAAACAATTTCATGCAAATCGAGGGTGAACAATAGGTGAGCTTTTAGTCTCCCGCCTTCCCTTTTCTGCTCTGCCTCTCTCTTTCACAGCCAGGGCACAGCTTTTTGACAGGGATGAAGCAGAGAGAAGGCTGTTTTTCCCTGACTACCGAATGCTCTTTGAAGCATTCCCAAAAGGTTGATCCTATTCAGAGAAAGGTTTCCTATTTCTCTGATTCTCTTCAATTATTCATCGTCCTTTTTATGGTTTGGTCTCACTGTTGGAAAGATTATCTAAACCTGACTGCATATGAATAATATCATTGTGAATATCTCCCGCTAACGCCATGCAGTTCAGAGGGTATAGATTACAGAGGAATAAAGAGGTTGGAAAATGAAATGCTTTGTAGTGGACTTTATGTTCCCAATAGGACAAAATACATTTTTTTAGTCATCACACGAAGGAAAGCATATACAGTATTTAATTGTATTTCTTCTTCATCTTCTTCTTCACTTTTCCTTTCGGCTTTTCCCTTCAGGGGTCACCACAGCGAATCAGTGTCCTCCATCTAACCCGGTTTTGTGCATCCTCTTCTCTCACATCAGCTACCTTCATGTCCTCTTTGACAACATCCATAAACAACATTGTAGGTCTTCCTCTCAGTCTTTTGCCTTGCAGTTCAAGGCTCAGCATCCTTATATTTAATTGTATTTCATGCATCAAAATGAGAAGCTCTACACTGAGATGTAAAACACACATTTACACACACAATCACACACGTACACAATAAATAAATAAATACATAAAAAACTAATATGTACATGAGTCATATTTTGGACACAGATGTATTCACCCTCATTATGCTACTCTTAATATGCAATAGTGAGTCAATTGTTTTATTTTTTTGCAGTGTATATTATTCTCAAGGCATGTTTAAACATTACAATAGCGACCAGTAGTAGTGTTTTGGCCAGATCGTTCCTTGTATTTATTATTATGTAATGAAAATATCACAGATTTCATACTGTTCATATCATATAGTTCAGTTAATGAGTTGATCATGGACATGAAAAGCCAATCACTGAAAATATTGTGTTACAATAAACCAGTCGGTAGGAAAAAAAAAAGTTTAGGGACCGCTGTTGTCGAGGACAATTGCTGACTGCTCCTGGTCAACCAAAATTACAGTACATTCTCAATAAAGTTGATGAGCCGCAACTCTATTTGCTCCATAAATGAGACCACCAGCATGTCTGTTGTTCAAGACTCAGCTTAATCTTACACTTGGTGTTCTAACTTTTCTGTTATTTTTATTTACTTTGTGAAATAACTTGCCGGATATTTCCACGACTCTCTTGGCAGCCTACCTGACCAATTTTCTTTTTGTGTTTTCGATTTTGGAGCCAAGTCAGGTTCATGGTACTCTTTCTTTCTGGTACTCTTGCAATGGTTTGGTTTCACTCAATGATTCTTTCTACTATTTCTGTGACTGCTTTATTTATTGTATTATATGTGATAGCTGTCCATGTTAAGCGCTTTGTTACAGGTTCAGCTTTTCTTAAAGCGCTATATAAATCAATATGCATTGTATTGTATTGTATTGTATTGTATTGTATTGTATTGTATTGTATTGTATTGTATTGGATTTGCCTTTATTAGTCTCACAGTGGAGAAATTTACATTTTGCAGCAGCAAAGTTATGAAAGGAATAAAAGTAGAAAAACAAAATACATGAGCTGGCGGAAAGGCAGCCACTCTCGCGGCGCCGTCTTGAAGTTAAACGAACAAAAAAAAAACCTAAATAACAAATAACATGACAACATAAAGACACAGAGAGTCATTCATTCTGACTTTCTGTACCCTCTTTGTTACACAAAGCAGTTCCACATGAAAGAGGAGAGGATTAAAGCGTCTCTTCACCAGTGGATCAGGGACATCATGGTGGAATGTGCACGTCGACTACAAGCTAAATGTTGAAAGCAAACACGCAGCTGTAGCATCCATTGACTAAGAGAATGTCTCACATCTCCTGTCCCACATAAATCCGCTTCAATTCCAAGCCGCGACAGTTCCACATACGCATCGGCGCTCCTTATCGCAGGCTCCTCAAGCCATGTATCCATCCAGCCACAGAATGTCCAACAGCACCGACCTTCCGCTGAACAAAGCGGGGCTATGAAGATGCTGCCCATTACAGGCGCAAAAAAGCACAATGGCCCCTGTGGTGTCTAGCGATGACAGTCGAATGGCACCCACATTCCTCCCATTCAAAAACATTACTGGCATATTCATGCTGCCGAAACGGCGCAATTGCTCAGCATAGTCTCCTCCTTGATGAATGTCGTGGTTAAAAATGCTGAAATTGTATTGTATTGTATTGTACGGTAATGTCACTGCTATGCCATATTTTGTCCGCTGTAATTCATGGTATAT
Source organism: Hippocampus bargibanti (assembly GCF_051943395.1). NCBI lineage: Eukaryota > Metazoa > Chordata > Actinopteri > Syngnathiformes > Syngnathidae > Hippocampus > Hippocampus bargibanti. The sequence goes on from NC_142743.1 coordinate 16,616,340, forward strand.
TTAGTACAAAGTACTATTTAATGATCCTATTCATTCTTTGTTTCTATTTTCAGTTGCCTTGGGGGAGGTAGGATTGTTCTGTCATGCACCTGCTGGCAATTTCAGTCAGGTGGAGTTTCAGACTCTGCCGCAGCAGAGAAGAGTCACTGCATAATTCTTTTGCTTGCTGCTATTGTTGTAGTCCAATTGCTTCTTTTTTCCTTAGTCTTTATTACTGTTAGTACTTCTTTGTGTTGTGTAGACTTTGGTTCTTGAGTGCCTGTGTTATTTCTTGTGTTGTTCAATTCCATGATTATCTTGTGGTGCTCTTGTCCATCACTGGTCAGCTTTCCAGCATGAGGTTTAGTCATCAGAATCAGAAAGTCTTTAATAGTGCCACAATGGAAAACTGTTGAATTTGCATACACACTTGTCTGTCTTTACCGACTCTTGGAGCGCTCAATCTGACATTTTCAGGTTTTGTTTTTGGTATTTGGTTATTGGTATTTTTAGGAATCTTTCATTACCTACCTTGCCAATATTGCATCTACTCTTCTTTGCTGATTTTCTTTCTTTTCTGCTTTGGCTTAGTTTTTTTCCCCTAGTTTTTCATATGCACTACAGCCCCATTTTTGACAAAGCATATAGATTCTAGCCTTTCAGTATCTTGTTGAAATACAACCAATTCCGTGTTTACAAGATTTTTGTGGGTTTGTTTACATGTGGGGATGGCCTGAATACAAGCAAACTGATGAGATGAAGAGGAACACCTGGAAAGACTGGAAAGACTACCCCCACTGCTGGGTTCTTGACCAATCTCGTGCCTTTAACCGAAGACGCCATTTTGTTTTTGGGAGAACGGCCTCGCTCTGTCTCTGTCTGTAACACCTTCCCCCACTGCTGCGTTCTTGACCAACCTTTAACCGAAGACTGGGGCCGGGGAATAGAGGACAAAAACAGTGGCCACCATTTTCTTGTTAGGAGTACGGGCTCGTTCGCGAACGACACATCACTCATTGTTGCAGCTCCATGTGTGTCCCGAAAAATAGTTTGTATGCCAAGGTAAAATTTTCATAAATGTAACGTTTGTAAACCGAAAAGTAATTAGTTAAGCCAAGCGGTTCGTAAACTGAGGTTTCACTGTACTGTATATTTGAAATGTAAACACATGATGATGAGTCAAACATCATCCGCCATTGCTCTATTTCATGCTCTGGCTTCTGTTTCTGATCAAAGTCAAAGTCAGTTTTATTGTCAAATATGCTAATATGCATGACATACAGCATAGATGCATTTTTTTCAAGAAAATAAGTACTGTTTTGTCAGTGGGAAAAAATAGCCGCTCCACTAGCATAATGCACCATTGTGCAGTGATCCCATTTTTATGGTAAGAAAACTACATCTGTTCCGGAAATTCAACGTGGGCTTTGAACGTAAAATATATTTAGAAACAATGCACCATCGAAAATTATCCAGAATAGGTGGATTAAGATGTTTAAACGGTTCCGGACAAGCATGAAACATCCAGAGGGAGCAGGACGTCTATCAAGCTGACAAGAAGATTGAGCTGCAAGCTCAACAAATCATATTGGCAGACCCATGCATTACCGCAAGCAGAAATAACACACTCTTTGGAGTGTTCCTCACTCATTTTGACTATCATCTTTTCACCTTAGCCAACACAGGCTTGCCACGGCATGAACATTCTTTAAATGAAACACTACACAAAAATGGTGCAGGAATGGTTGTATGACCAAAATAAAACTGGAATTCACAAACTTGTGGCCACTATAAAACATCATTTTACAGTACAAAGGAAATAATAATAATAATAATAATAATAATAATAATAATAATAATAATACATTGTATTTCAAGCGCCTTTCAAAGCTCTCAAGGATGCTTTACAGTCACAGACAAGCATAGACACAATAATAAATAAAATACAATTATAAATAGGAATAAGAGATAGAGCTAAAAATATTTTTTTTTAATAGGTGGGTTTTGAGATGGGATTTGAAGACGGGAAGAGAATCGATGTTGAATCGATGAAATGGGAAATTTCTCAGGTAGTTTGCGGCAATAAATAAAACGGATACAAATGTGGATCATTTTCGACAAATACTATATTACACAATTACTTGATTTGATTGACTTCCAATGGTCTTTGAATTGTTTACCTGAAAACACACACTGGTAAATGTCAACCACTTGGCATATATATATATATATATATATATATATATATATATATATATATATATATATATATATATATATATATATATATATATAGTAAAGTCTCGTTATATCGATATTCTCGGGAGTCTGAAAAAATATCGATATAACCAGACTATTGATATATCCGATCCTGCGGCATGTAAATTTTCTCCTTGCGTTCATAGAAATAGTATCGTAATAACCCGTACTATCGATATAGCCGATATCGATATAACGAGACTTTACTATATATATATATACACCAAAAAGGATGGATGGAACTGTTGAGATGAAATATCCCTCTCATCATTCCAACATTCAGAAGCACTGACTTATACCTTGAAGACATTACCATACATCTGAATCTGTAACCAGAGGGCATAGATTGAAATGGCCACATAAAAACCAGTCAGATGCATGGGGACTATATTTTCTGCATATCGCAATCTTATTTCACAGCTGATGTGCTTTAATTGTGCTCATTTTAAAACCACAGCTCCGCAACCTCGTTTTTGGCATGCATGCCACACACATAATAGAGGCTATGAAATCTTTCCACGTGGGTGGCTGCTTGTGTGGGAAAGTGGTTGTGTCCCCACAATGCTACTATGTTCAAAAGAAGAGAAATACATATGTAAATAGGTCAAATAGCCAACCATGCTACCAATTGAGAATGAGATGAGGCGCAAATGAAAAATAAAATAAGAATAATAGTGGAAATGGGCAAGAAGTTATACAGAGCTTGTTCATATGATCATACTATGACGTCCCTGATCCACTGGTGAAAATGACACTTTGATCCTCTCCTCTTTCATCTAGAACTGCTTAATGTAACTAAGACGGAACAGAAAGTGCTTAAGAATAAATGACTCTCTGTGTCTTTGTGTTGTCATATTATTTGTTCTTTATTTTTTTTGTTCCGATTCCGATTATTTGAATCAATTGTGTTCAGTACGTTGTGCTGCTCTACAATCGAGGATATGTGAGATACTCCTTATGTAATCATGATAATCACCTGGTTTCAGTTAACCCTATTCACCTGTTGAGCATTCCAAACAAGTACTTTTTCTGGCATTTCTTTACATTCCACATCTTTTGTTAACTCTGCCCCAGCCTCGAGTAAACACTTTGCAAGCAAAATAATGCCTAATCAATTAAATATTGACATGTATATGCAAATTATTGCCTTCTGTTTCTAGTTGCGTTTAACCAAACATCTCAGCTGCATTCAGTTTTGGGTTGGGGTCACTAATATAAATATGAACCCAAAAAGACAATGTTATTATCCTTACATCTGTCTGTCGTTTTTTACTATTACTGTGGTAAGATTATTACATTTGAGAAAGGTCAATGTCATGTGCAGACAAAAAAAATAAAAAAATAAAAACAAAACTGGAAGATACAAAATAAAATGAATTAACAAAGGTGAGTCAAATGGGAATACACAATTGCATTTTGCAGAAAAAAAATACTGCTATTTTTGCAACAAATATAGTTTTGAAAAAGTTGCATTTTGGTTGCAGCAGTTTGACGGAAAAATATTGCTCCGTATGACCCTCCTCACTCCTTTTGTATGTATTTTCCAGCAGTGTTCACCGTTGCCTTAGCAATGATGAGACTGTTTTCTTCATTCAGAAGTTCTCCTTGTTTGGTACACAAGGGTCATACATGGTCAGATGCCTACTGTGCTGTTCAGCACACTTAATCAGACCTTGGCAGTTTTCACCCCCACAACAACTGATTTTGGGCCCCCACTGATAAGTCCTGCAATAGTATTAAACTTCTGAAAGAAGAAACATCGTAAATGCTTTACACCCCCACACATCCAAACAAACATATCGCATTCTTCATCAAGCAATTTCCGCTGCAGAGTTGTCTCCCCCACTGAGATGCCTACTGCTAACCAGACAGATTGTACATGTTTACAGCTACTTGGGCTCCATTGCCATATATCTACGTCTCGAGGAAGAAATAAACTCAACTCTGTGGTCTGTGGGGGTTGTCTGTCCATTTTCACCAATTAATTTCTTCTAATTGAGATCTTGTCTGTTGAGCTTGTGTGTCTGCATCCAGCAGTGACAGCCGACACAGACCTCCGATCACCTTTTGAGAGAGGCTATTAGTTTGATGCGTAATGGTCCCACTGGGGAGATGTTAACATTAATGTGATCTGCACCGCAGTTGCCTAAATGAGCAGAAACAAGATATTTATGTACTGTAATATACTGTACTTTTGTTTGTAGATAATACATTTTTTTAATTGTGTTCGACATTATACACTTGTATGAACAAAATATGGAGGGGAGGTCGATGTTTCATTAAAGTGATTGTACAATTAAAGAAATCCCAATAACTCAACTTTTTTTTTCTCGACTCAGCGACAAATTCTGTGCTCCCAATTTAACACAGGTCAGAAAGTGTTCATCCCCTGTGCTAAATTCCCACAACACGCAAGGGGCAAAGATCCACAAGAGTGTGAGTACAAAAAAAAAACAGCCCAGTCAGCAGTCTCCCACAAAAAGTGATCCATGTGGGAGTTTGTTCCCACTGGAAGGGAGAAGGTCTGTCGGATTATTATCTTTGCAGCCCATTTAGACGAACCCATTAAATACTGTGCATGTAATACCGGATGTTAACTTGAATTACAGTAAAAAATAAACCAACAACCGTTTGCTGTGAAAATATAAAAAGGATTTACCACTTATGGTACATGCCGGGTATAACCAGCATGTACCAGAAAACCCATTTTTAATTACAGGTGTAATGGGATTTTTTTAACCAGAAAAAAGGGTGACCACATCAGATTTTTTGCTATCAATCTTTGCTCATTCAATCTCATTTTTGTTGTTGTTTTGACATCAAGATGGCACAGCGAGAGTGGCTGCCTTCACAGCAGACCGTGTATTTTGTTTTTCTACTTATTCCTTTCCTTTCCTCTTACTTTCATCACGTCGCTGCTCTGAAATGTAAATGTATCTATTGCGAGACTAATAAAGGCTAATCCAATCCAATCCAATACAAAGCAAAAATGGTGCGAGGTTCACCTGTTTAGAAAATAGTAGAACCAGTTGAAGAGAATGTTCCTAAATGTACATTTTTGAGGAATTCGGGGACCTGAAGTTACAAGTATGTGGCTAAAATGGTCAATGCCAAGGGCCCAACCAGCAAAGGGTCCAAAGCAAATTGGTACCGGACTGATGACGAATACTGTTTTCACTGGTTAACCCCACCCCAACCCCATCCCTTTTCAATTGCTGCTGTGGACTGCAAATTTCCCCATTGTGGGACGAATAAAGGTATTCTGATTCTGAAATTCATGCCGCAGCCTGCAAGAATACAGAAATCCAGAGGCACTTGCGTTTTTTTTTCCTCCATGTAAAAATGGGGTCACTTCAAATTAAATTTCCATAGTTTTCTCATCAATGCAAATCTAAATAACCACGATTAAAAGCTGCTGATAATGTTTCTGATTATTAATAAATCAACAATTTCCTAAATGTCACAGATGCAAAAATAATACATAATGTGAGCAACGAAAACAGCACATATCAATAGCTGGAATCTTTTTGAAGTATTGAAAAAAATATGTATACAATTCAGCCATGGAGAAATTAAAGTGAAATGTGAGCTTCAGAATCCTCCAGGGGAGTAAAAACTAAAGTAAAAAGCTGCTACTGTAATCAATAATACATGATTTCATTGGCATTTGTCATTATTTTCTGGCAGTACATCTATAATTCTTGCTAACACCACTCCTACCCATGTGGCTTCCACGTTCTGGATTTTAAAAAATAGGAGTAAATATTTAACTATTCACTTTAATAAATAGTTAACAATTGTATGTTCCAGTTTTTTTTTGGCCTTGTTCCATGCGCTTTGCTTCCTCGTCGTCCTGCACATGCGAGCCTTGTGGGTTCCCTCCAGTGTAATCAGTCATGTCCGGGGGTTGGTTTAAGTCCACGGTCTCGAAATACATCAGAGAGGGCTGGAGTTTACAGTTTGGTGCTGGTATGTGCTTTAGGCTAACCATCTTTTAAAGGGAACAGTGTTGAGGTTGCGATCCATAACTCATTTATGAACACTTTGGCATGCACTTTTATAGTCGACTTTTGAGTTTGTGTGCATGGAACCAAACTGTCAAAAACACTCAACATTCATGACTTCTTTGGACTCGAATTTCAACACATGCATTTACACAATGTTCCCATTGTCCATGGACACCCTGCTTGTCCGGCAGTGACGTGCGGTGAGGTTCATGGCTGGTGAGGCACTGACATCATCACAGTCAGATTTACAAACATATGAACTCTAAATAGTAGTTTTTTTCACCATTTGATTGGCAACAGTTAACATTTTTTTTAAATGTCATGTCAGCATTCTTTATATAAACTGTAGCATAGAAAAAATCATTTTAAAAAAATGTTATCGCGTTACCATTACTTATAAATGAAGTCCATGCGCCGCTCCTTCTGAAGGCATCGATACCTTCTGTGTAGAAGCCTTCCTTATCTTTCTTCAGTTTTAAAAGCCTCTCCATTTCTTTCAATTTAGGTATATTCTGAAAATAAGGCCAAGCAACACGAAAAAAATAACTGGATGGTTGCACTTAACTTGCTACCTGTTTACTCTAGCTTGCTGTCACTAATTCTATTATTCTGCAGCCGAGGAGGCGCAAGCCGAATCTCTGGAATCACCACCGCCCTCTGTCATGAGGCAGGAGAACTGTGTGCCTCACCCATGCACACAATTTTGATAAAAAATAAAATAAAATAAACACTGTAGTACAGTGTTTATAATGTAAAGTGACTCTACATAATATACAACAGCTAAACTGTAGAAATTTAGTTAATACACTAAAAGTGTTTGAACACTTTAATAGCGATATGCAGAGGGACAGAAATGCGGTCTCACTGCAGAGCAAGCCAGTACAGTTAGCATAGTGATTGCGCAATCCATTGTGAGGCTCAGCCGGCTGCCGCCTCACCGCCTCACTGCTCGTCTCTACTTAGTATTTGAACGGTAAATGTGAAAATTCAGCGATTTTGAGAAAAAAAAAATCCAAAAATGGTGACGTTAAATGGAAAAGAACTTTAAAGTTCAAATCACTCAATAAATATAACTTTAATTTATTTTTGTATTTGATATTTCCATAATCACTTGTGAGGGACGGCCTCAACTGCCTCTCCTGACTGCACTTCACTGTTGTCCGGTATACACACACACACAGTAGGATTTTTTTAAGTCCTGTGAAGTCCATCACAGTGTCAAAAGGGGCACAACACGAATCTGGCCTGTCAAGGTCCTTCACATGTTCCATGATCTGTTAAGTCACTTTACTGGTGAATACAGGACAGCATTGGAGAATGTTTTGGTCCTCATCAGACAATAATGAAGCTCCCTTATCGAGCCCAGAGTCTAGACACAGTGTCAGAGTGGAGGGGGACATTTTGCTGCTAGAAAAAAAAACAAAAAAAACCATTTAATAAACACATTTTTCTGTCACCAACTAATTCACAAAGTCATCTCTTGGAGCAAAACATGCAAAAGACCCAGTTATTTACATAATCATGCAAGGCGTTGTGCTCGCATTCCAAATTTAAAATGCAAAGGCTTTCATTCCGTTTGTTTCTGTCTCTCTTTGCTTGGCGACTTAAATCTGTAATGAGGCGGGTTGGACAAAAGATAATGGTTATTTCTCAGACTAGCACAGCAATTAAAGCGGCTTCTCTTGTCCCCTTAACTCACTGAGTGGCAAAAATGTGTTTTCACATCTTTCTTAATTGAAATAATCGGGGCCATTTTTTTTGTCCTTGACATTAATTCTCCCTGACTCTGACAACCCAATTTTACAAACAACAAACTTATTTGCTCATCAGGGTGTTCAATGTATCCAGACTACTTTTATATTGACCTTCAAGTCGACCTTCACAGGCAGATTATGTAAAATTTGTTGAAATGTTATTTGGCAGAGCTCTGAATCTGCCTGCCTGTGTCGTTATCACACAAACCTAAATGGCTTGAGACAAGCTGTGCAGGTATTTTTGGTGAGGTTTGGGGAAGAATAACTAAAGACAGATTTGCTCCCTCCACGTTTTCACTTTGTCAATCGCATCCTCAAGGACACAGGTATCAAAGTCAAGGCCTGGGGGCCAAATCTGGCCCGACACATAATTTTATTCGGCCTGCAAAAGAAAATCAAGTGCTATGATGTTTGATAAAATCCGAAACTAAATTTTAAATAATTGTATATAAACAACAATAGCAGTCATTATTCTGAGCTAGTTATTATTTAAAAAATATGTTCGCTCTCTCTATACAATAAATGGAGGAGATGAAACATACTAATTGTTTCCCCAAATTCATAACGGCCCTCAAGATGAAACCGTAACTAGAATGTGGCCTGTGGCAGTTTTACACCCCTGCTCAAGGACATCCATTCTTTGGTGCAGACTTGTCAGCCAAATTGGCAAACAGACAGCCAACCATGCACTTGAATGAAAATCAAGAAATGCCGGTAAACCCCTGAGATGCGCTATCAAAGAAAATAGAGACTTCAAGATTTATAAATAGGTATGCCAGAGCAGGCATTGTAAAGTAGGCGTTAAAAGAGTTCTGAGCTGTGCGTAAAGGCACTTTACGGCACTACTACAACCTGGCACAGATGCCAGGTTGTAGTAGTCTGCACTGCACAGCATCGCAAAAGGCCAATAAACTGCTACATGCTTGAAAACAATGTGATTGAGCATAGTAAAATGAAAAAACACGTCAAAGTGATGCAGAACAATCAAGAACAAAATAAAAAATCATATACATTTGGGGGCAGTCCAGTAGAGGAGTGGGTAGAATGTCCATTTTGCGGAGCAGAGGTACTATGCCTGATTCCAGCTCCGATAGAGAAGACCTATTTTGCATAAAACGTTTTATTTGTCTATTTTTTGTGTAATTGTCATCCTTATACGCCAGCATAATAATGTATTCTTATTAACATTACTTAAAATAAAAACAGGTTACAGGGTGCATGAAAGGGTGAATTAAATTCATACTCAAATATTTTGGTATGACAAGAACATGAAAGTGAGGCAAAGGATTTGTATAAAGCCGTGCTGTGCAAACCAAATTAACATACAGGACTGCAACAAAACTTAAACTGCACGCTGTCTTTACATTGCAGAGATTGTGAGCTCAAGACCCGGTCCGGCCCTCCTGAGTGGAGTTTGCATGTTCTCCGCGGACCTGCATGGGTTTTTTCCGGGTCCTCTGGGTTTCCACATTCCACATTCCAAAAACATGCATGGCAGGCAGATTGAACACTCCAAATTATCCCTAGGTTTGACTGTGAGAGTGACTGATTGCCTTCGTGTGCCCTGCGATTGGCTGGCAACCAATTCAGGCTGTGTCCTGCCTAGTGCCCAAAGACGGCTGGGATAGACTCCAGCACCCTCCACGACCCTAATGAGGAATAAGCGGTACGGAGAATTGATGGATGGATGGCTTTTGCATGGAGGCTGTTGCAAACACATTCTATGCATTTCCGAATGGGAAAGCATGGCAATATACCAAAGAACTGGATATTTCCTTCAAAATAATCACCTCCCATATCGTGTACGCTTACCGCAATTGTGGCTTGTCAGCAGCTGTAGAATGATTTTTTTTAGATGAAACAAACTGTTAAAATCAACATAATTTAACCACAATCAATTTAACAAGTACTGTGCAACGCATTTGTTAAAAGCTTAACTGTGTGACTGCAGACAGTAAATTATTCAAAATCCACAGGCAAGTAGTTTCCTTTACCTGCAAACAAACAGAGATAACTTTTTGAAACAGAACTAGCATATGAATTTCCAGCGTCTATCTGGACAGAAAATAAGCACAGAGCCAGCGATAACAAGTGCATTGCATTGTAATGATAACCTTGCCCCAATCTCAGCTGTCACTTGCTTTATCGTGACAAGAATGACTCACAGTTTTCCCTACTCTCATTGTCCAGAAACAACTCATGACTGAATTGTTATCTAAGGGCATTTTACCAAAGCTGTTGGTGGTCATAGAAGAGAAACAAAGGATAGGGAGTATTGGGCTATTTTGATGATCTAATCTTCCTCTTTTAAGACACACTGATGTCATTTTTCATCATGGTGACATCCCATGTACAGAAAAAAAAAAAAAAAATATATATATATATATATATATATATATATATATATATATATATATATATATATATATATATATATATATATATATATATATATACGATCCTGCTTTTTGCAAGCTCTCCCAGCTGCAACACACCTGATTTGGTTATGAGTTCATTAACCAGCTTTGAAGCAGTGTTAATATGATTCTGATTTTTTGATCGGGTGCTGCTCCTGGCCTACAAGTTGTTGCATTGCTCATGCAGTTTTTTTATACTATTCACAGATGCATCGTTCTTAACATCTTTTTTACCTTTTTTAAACGTGTTTGTATCATTTCAAATGTGTTTTACAATATCATTCAACATTTTATTCCATAATTGCTATTCTAATACGTCTATGGTGTAGTTCCATGTTATGACTTTCACACAAGAAACCTAAGAGCTAACGGAATGAGAAAAAACAGTATGTACGGAGAGTTCCTTTGGGGAAGTGAAAGGGCCTAGCCGGTAGTAGATGGAAGTGGAGCCTGCGACTTCCAGGAAAAGAAGGCTACATTTAAGAAGTCAGTATGAGTAGTACGAATTAAGAAACTGATGTATCTCAATGGGAGACACAAAACATATTCTGCATACGCAAATATATATTCTATTTTAAATGCACTTTATATTAGCATGTATCTTATTTTTAAGGCATGTTTAAACTTTACCGTAGTGACTCGAGAGTGTTTCAGGTCAAATTTGACATTCCTCATGTTATGATGTTAGACAGACAGACAGATAGATAGATTAGCTTTCATACGTAGGGTATAGAAAGAGGAAGAACAAAAAAGCACTCATCTTTAAATTCAATTTTCTTTTCAAAGCTGGGTGAAATAATTTGAACGTTATTCCTGTGAGAAAGACTGGTTCAGAGGTGGGAATCGGTTAAAAAGGAGGAGATAAAAAATGTTGAGTCTGTTGCTGGTTAATAAAAAAATAAAAACATTCCACTCCACTTTCCTCGTTACTCTGAAGTCAACATTGCTATTTGTTCCGTGCTCATTCTCAACTACATGCTCACAACTTCTACGCGGCACTTACATCTTCTTGCATTTTTCACACACTGTGAAGCACTTTGCAAAAAAAATGTCTTTCAACCTCTTCCCTGTGATATTCATCATCACCGCTTTTGTCGCGGTCTTTTCAGTGACACTTGCCACAGTTTCAAATTTAATTGGCAACCGGCAGAATTATGAGATGCTTCTGCTTCTCCCGAGTGTGACAACAGCCACCTTACTTTCTCCTTTTAGATTTCTGTGGCATGACATTGCGTTTTTATGTGAGTAATTTGCCACTCGCAAAGCAACTCAAGGGGACAAGTGGTTCCTCCATCACGGCTGTGTTTTTCCTAAAAGCAGCAAGCACGTTGTCACACTGTGTCCCCCCATGCACTGGAGAAGAAGCATATGTTAGGAACTTTAAAAACATGAAGGAAAATCACCAATGTGCGGTTCCATCTGGCTGATGAAGCACAATAGCAGTTGAGAAAACTGACTGTGCTGCACTTCTTCGAGAGATCACAATCAATCTGGAGGTCTAGATACAGAGAACATTGAACTAAAAGGGTTGGAGTTGATCAAAATGGTTTAGCATGCCTCCAACTGGGCTGACTATCAAAATACAGGTCTACTTCAGGTTTCAAATTTGCTCAGTCGACTCCACCAAACCAAAAGAGCAAATTTTTGGTGCAAATTTGATCGACAATCATAGTTTGCAGTCCTATAACTGAATCAAGTTCACTCTACCTCAACACAATATTTTTTCTGTTATAATCTCCCTTGCTTCAGCACGTGAACATCGGGCCAATTGTAGTACGAACAACTGTACTTGGTGGTGTGGTAAGTGAATGGCATCATCCTTGAGTAATAGCTTTATGTGTAATGGATGGAGCGAATGTTAGTACAAAAGTCTCTCATCTGAATTTGCAGGCAGGCATTTATCTCAGTGGTCACCACACTCAAATATCACTCTGATGGCATGGGAGTAGACGTGGCCTAGAGTGCGCAGAGTTGTTCGGTATGCATACCTTTCTCGTCCGTACTGTTCTTATTATTAACATTAAAAATACTGATATTTATCAACAAAGGAAATTAATTCATTAATTCACCTCCATTCTAAGGCCATGACAAATCACGACTCGACAGATCGGAACTCAGAAGCACTTTGTGGAGGAGTACCTTCCATTTCATCTCATGTGTCTTGAACCCTGAATACTGTATCAACATATATTTTGTTTATTTGTTGTCCATGTCATTTCACATTCGAAAGAAAAAAACTGCAGAACCAGTAAAAAAAACTAAAATAAAGCCCTGTAATGGAGTGACAAATTATTGGTGTTTTATCTTTCAACACTGGTTGAACCCTGTTCAATGTGATTATTTGTGTGCATGTGAGCTGTATATTTGACGGGAATGAGAGCTTGCGGGCTTTTCAAGCTTGTGGGCCTTGTCAAAAGAGGAGTCAGGAAATGCAAAGTGACAGCTGAAGCCTTTCTGCTTCCTTACTCTAACGTGGTTATTTGTTTCCCGCCTGCATCGCTGATCACACGCACATCCACGTGCACTGGAGAACTGTTGCTGCATTCACAAGCTGTGACCACTCCAGTAACACCAGCTCACTAAAATAACTATAGCCCTCATCAGAAAGCACAAACAGCAAAAAAAAAAAATAATATTTTACAATTCCATGTAGTTGATTTCATGATGTATCAAAGTAAAAATTTGTCCAAATGTGATTTTAACTTTTCCTGCATCAGTTTTGTCGTTTTTCAACAAAGTATTTTGGGGGTAAAATGCCCTTGTATCTGGCCGAAATTGAGTTCTCAGCCAAACTGTCTCGTGAGTTGTGTGCATTTACAGGTAAATGTCTGGTTTCTTTGTGACCTTGTTGGTTCATTGTTTCCATCCTCTGTTAGTTGGCGTGTACCTAAGATATGTATTGTGCAGTCTTCTTACTGTGTTTCTTCTTAGTTTCCTTTCGGCTTTTCCCTTCAGGGGTCGCCACAGCGAATCAGTGTCCTCCATCTTCAGAGGTTTGATTCACATGTTTGTTTTGGCCATGCTTTTACGTCGGATGCCTTTCCTGACACAACCCTCTGTTTTTATCCAGGCTCGGCACCGGAACAAGAAGACACTGGCTTGTGTCCCCTTGTGGCTTCAGAACAAGTGTAGTCTTCTTATTGTGTTTGAATCTTGCAATTTGTTGATGATTTTTCGGTATTACTAGTTTACTAGATTTTCTATTCTTTTGAGATTAAGTTCTCATTTTGCATGCATCCTTGCCTTCCCTTCTTTCTTCTTTGATTTGTGTTCTTCAATCATGTATCGCCACAACATACAAAATATAAATAAATCATAAAATACTTGCATAAAATACACTTTCGGCTGAATTTTAATTGCAAACCAAACTGACAAGTGAAAGTCTTAAATTAATTTCAAGTGTTCGGATAAGAAGGGGAATGAGTTCCTGTGAAGGATTTCACAAAACTCGGCAGCAGATCATATATCATGTCCCTTTACCACATCTTCTTCTATCTTAATATCGGCAGCGCAGATAGCAGTGCGGATGTGAAGACAAGTGGGGGAAGAGAGAAAGATGTTGAATATTTATTGGGATGATGAAGATACAACTGGGACATTTTCAAGTTTATCAGCACTAACAGGATTTAAGCTGTGGTAATTCATGCTAAACCAAAACCAAATCAGCCCAGTGCTGTTTGGGGTAAAGAAATATCCCAAATCTAAATAGATAAGGGTTACATTTCCCTTGTACTTGTGTGATATCTTTCATGTATTGAAAGATCATTTCTCTCTGTGTCGAGATTGAGGCGATGATTAAGAACAGAGCCAAATCTCAAATGCTGATGATACCTGAATCCGTCATTTCTTCTGTTCAACATTAGCACAAAACAAAGTTGTATTTTTTATGTTTCTTGCTGCATCAATTATAACTGAAACATAATGTTGTGCAAGCATTATCATATTTGTTGACCTCAAATTCCCAAAGTGTTGGACCGTCTGAAATGTTGCTATTTACAAAAAATCCTCTTCCTCTGAGACCAGGGTAAATGTATTATGATTTGACATTGCAACCTTTCCCAAAGATTTCTGGGAAAAGGAAATGACCCCAAGTGGTCTCTGCCTCCCTTGTGGATCAATGCTGTTCTGACACATCTATCCCCATGTTGTGAACATACGCGGGCAAATTCACAATATATGAAAGATGTTCTAAAAAAATGCAGAGGAAGGCAGTTCCAAGACAATATATGAGCTTTTATTCCGCAAATTTGATTTAGCTAAAGAAATCAATATCGAGATAGGACACCATAGCTTGTAAGGTACTTTTCGACTGTCAGTTCACTGGTCAGTTTTTCATTTTTTTTTTCTATTATCAATATTCAGTCATGCTAATTACTTTAATGAAATCCCAAAAGCTCTACAAATATTGTATATTTTGGTCAACATTCATGTTGAAATACAACTTCTGGGGAATATAACAACAATAAAAAAATGCAAATTAATGTAGAAGGATTTCAAAGATTGCCAAAAGCGTGATTGATTGCATGTTTCACGATACAATTGAACATCAAGCTGCACTCAATGAAAGACAATGTACTATCAATTAATCAGTGTCCTCCATCTAACCCAGTTTTGTGTATCCTCTTCTCTCAAACCAGCTACATTAATGTCCTTTTTGTGAGTTAATTGTATTAAAACACATTGACCAACCACATAAAGAAATACTGCAAATGATGCCAACTACAAGGGGATGCATATACGCGATTCAATCATTTCCTGTAGGAAACTGTTTATTTTAATGTGGTGCTATACAGCACATAGCTCTGATTAAGAACCATTTTGCAATGTAATTACTTGAAATGTTTGTTGATGTTCACATATCAAAAAGTCTGTCCGCGCAGTCATTACAATCTCCTGTTGTGTTGATGGTTTCAGAAAATATGCAGCTTCCCGTCATAATTCACACCTCCAAATTTGCAATCACTATTTGTTCAGACCTTTACTATGAAACTGATATTTGTTGGCTTGTCGAGAAACTTTCATGTCTTATCATTCACAGCCATTGATGAGCTTTTCAATGAATATAATAAGAAAATAATCCATATTTCCTGTTTTATCTGATAAAGATCATGAGGAGTAAGAAATGTTTCTGTGTTACTACTGTTTTGTTTTAAATTGTGTATAACAATGGAAAACGTAGGAGGCATGCCCATCAACTGGTTAGCACAGCCGCCACACAGTACAGATCTCATGCATTTGTATCTGTCTCTGGCCTTCGTGTGGAGATTCTATCTTCTCCCCATGCCTTGTGTGGGTTTTCTCCTGGTAATTCCCCATACCAAAACATGCGTGGCAGACTATAAATCAGACATGTGCAAAGTCCGGCCGGGGGCCAACAGGGGCCTGTGGTAAATTTTCATCTGGCCTGTCGCCTCAGTCATTAAATCAATAACGTCTGACCTGAAATATGTAACAACTGTATCTGCCTCATTTGTAAAGAGACAGTGGTTGTTTTATAAAGAGTTCAATGCAAAGTGATTTATTCCAATAAAAAAGAACTGGTCTGTGAAAAATGAAATCAACGCTAACAAATAGCAAAATTTTTACCTTAAGTCACACCGATAATTATTTCTTTGTGATTTTTTTTTTTCCTGGGGTCCCTCATGGGTTGAATTGTATTTGTCTTTTCTTTGTTTCTTTGTTTGTTGGGTTGTTCCTATGTTCATGGGGTTCGGTGCGAATATTACTGTCGTTACTGTCTAATTCCGCTCATGGTATCAATAAAGAATGTGAATCTTAATCGAATTACCTTAGCAGTCTTACCTTCTTTTAATCAGTCATCTGAGGTTTAATGAGCCACTTAAGTTGACAGACTTCCTTTGTGATTCTGGCATCGCTGCCCCACGGGTCTGGGAAATGAATTATTGAATGCTTCCAGATACCCCCCTGCAATATGCTCATGCAGCCTGAGGGGTATGAGTACTCCAGGTTGGGAAATACTGCCCTAAATCAGTGGTTCTCATCTATTGTCACCCTGGTACCAGCATCTACTTATTCATGCAAAGTAATTTCATAAATTTGAAGTGTAAACCATTTACATCTTATCAATACATTTTAGAATACGGAATCGAATGCTGTGGCAGCCTCAATAGGGCTACGCAGAATAATCACAACCTACAGAGGAAAGGCAGACTACAATTAATCTTGTTATGCACCCAATTTGAAGTATAAAGGCTTATTAAATAGATCTGCTCACAGAGACAGAAGAACAAAGTCAGGGGTTAGGAACTATGGGCGACATCCATGGAAATCCCAAATATCTTTGCTTGCGAGTTTCATACTCTTAACTTGCCTGAGTATGCTTACGATTGTTCCATTGGAAACAGAGTTTCTTGGAAATAACTTGTCTCTTTGGTTATTGTAATCAAGAGTCGAAATTGTGAGCCTCAACTACGTTAAAAAATGTGAACATGTTTTACATTATTTCAGACATTAAATACAGTACAAATAAACAATTGCAGTATGACTTTGATCATACTGTAAACAAAGTATAAATTTGTTTTCAGGCTGAATTGTTCCTTCAGAGGAAAAGACCGCTGTATAATATGCAGTATATTGCAAAGAAATGCTTCTGGAAACAAGACTCTGCAGCATGAGCCTTACTTTTATCTTGCTCACCGTGATTGGCAATCCAATTACTTATGGCATCCTCCTTCATTGAAAGTCAAGCCTCCCCATCAAGGCAATTTATAAAAAATGTCACATGTCATACTAAGTCCCAAATTAAGTGAATTCCTTAAATTGTACTTCACATGATTGTATTTATGTTTTTGCGTGTTATTGAAATTATTTCGTGATATGAGCAAATGGTACAAAAAGAGAATCCACACAATTGTGTTCAGACAGGTTTGCCATGACAGGTTTTTGTGAGGGTGTGTGGATGTTCGTCTCAGTGTGCCCTGCGATTGTCTGGCAACCGCTTCAGGGTGTCCCTCGTCTACTGTCTCAAGACAGCGAGGATAAACCCAGCAAATCTTTGGGAGGATAAACAGATGAGAAAATGGATGGGTTGAGTTGTATATATATATATAAACGTGAGATGTGTGTGCGTGCGTGTGTGCGTGTGTGTGTGTGTGTGTGTGTGTGTGTGTGTGTGTGTGTGTGTGTGTGTGTGTGTGTGTGTGTGTGTGTGTGTGCATTTGTGTGTATGAAGTCCTAAGCGTGCATGCATGCATCCATTTGCCTGTGTACGTGTTTGTGTGTGCGTGTGTGCGTATGTGTGTGAGTTTGCATGTGCATGTGTGCGTGTGTGCGTGCGTATGTGTGCGTGTGCGTTTGCGTGTGCGCGTGTGTGTGTGTGTGTGTGTGCGTGTGCGTGTGCGTGTGTGTGTGTGTGTGTGTGTGTGTGTGTGTGTGTGTGTGTGTGTGTGTGTGTGTGTGTGTGTATGTGTGTGTGTGTGTGTGTTCATTCCTTCTGGCACTGTAGCAGATTGCTGAGCAGACAAATGTGTCTATCAGCCAAGACTCCAGGCCTTGTACTCTGACTAATCGACACAACAGAGAGAAATGCATGTGGAGTGGGAGAGGGCGCTGGACAAGGATATGAATCAAGTTCAAAGAAAGTAATTAGCATTCTGGAGGCTGTTATTCAGTCAAAAGCGAGAAAGTTTTTTTTGTAAGAAGAAGGAAGCTATTGAAGCAAGGAGCAGAGTGTTGTGATGGTCATGATTGTATGGTGATGCAAATATATTTGACAGCTATTTGAAATGAAGTACTGAGGAGAAAATGGTCTGATCAGATTAGGAGGGAATAAAGAATTGAATAACCTGTAAAGAAACCAAGACCAGAAATAAATAATGTAAGAAAGGGCAGACGAGCTCAGCCTGCGGCCTTTATCAATATAAGATAGAAGGGCCGGTTGTGGATGACAAGATGAAAAGAGATGAGAAATACATAATACACAAGGAAAAAACCTTTACTAAGGCGGTGTAATGAAGGGTGATTGTGAGATGGTTTTCAATCTTTCCAGCTGGAAATAAATTACATGATGAACCATTTCTTCACAATGCCTCTGCATTTTAAGAGGTTTAAGGATATGTGTTTGTGGTGCAATGTTCCATACTGTATATTTTCTCTGTATCCCTTGTCTTGTCAATAGTTGACAAACCGAATAAATAGTCAACACTACTGCTGATGGCCAGGGAAATTGTGCTGAAATTTATCTGAAGATAATGTGACTAATATGATGAATAGGAATTGCATTACCAGAGGTTAACATTTCATTGTCAGTTGTCATCCGTCAGCAGCCTGGGCACACATCCGTCAATGTTGGTACATACATTTGTAAAGCTCTAATCGTCAGTCTGTCATGCTATTTTAACCATGCTGCCTTCTGTAAATCTAACTGTACCACAGTCAATCAATCAGATCCCGCACCACTGGAAAAAAAAAAACATGTCATATCTTTCCACTCCCATATAAATAACTTAACCCTATCTGCCTACTTCCACCTACGCAATATCAATCGTCTTTGCCCATCTGCCACCCCTCACACCAATGCTATGCTTGTTCATAGTATTATCACCTCCCGGATTGACTATTGCAATTCACTTCTGGGGGTTAAAAAAGCGAGTAGATATATTTGGTTTTTCTGCTAAAGTTTCTGGGTCTGATCTGTTGTAGCTTGGTTGATTTGCATAGCGCTGCCTCCGCTGAGGGCTGAGGTAAAGTGAGTATCCAATCACAGGACGCGTACATGTCATCTTCAACGCGAGGCCCTCTCGCTGGCCTTACTGTGCCAACTCGTGATCTGATTGGCTATCTCAACTATATATCAACTACATGTGCCCGTTCATGTACAGCGCACAGACGCCCTCACTGTTGATTCTGAAGGCGTCGGTCAGATTTCATACAGCCTGGCGACACAAGCTAGCTGAATTCTGATTGGATTAAAAACTCTGACCTAAAACTACAACACTGAAAGGAGCATAACCAAATGGATATAATATAACATCAAGAAAACAGTATGGAGAATAATTACATATATATATTTACAAAAAATACTTTTTTTTAATGAAATTGACTTTTATTGTTATTATGATAATGATGTCTGATTAAGTTAGGCCAGCAGAGAAGGCCTTGCTGGCTCTGACGGCCCACCACTGAGTAGTAGTAGTAGTTGATTTTAACATTGATTGCTATTTTACCTATTTAGTAGTTTAGTAGATTATTTTCTTGCACATTTATGTTACTAATTGTCACCTTTTATGTTGTACTGTATTTTATTTGACCCACTACTTTGTTACCCTTAATGGTCTCAGTTTCAATTTTGTTATTTTATTTTTACTCTTTCTATTTATAATTATCACCTTTGTTTGAACTCTATTTGAATGATTTGCTCTTTGTGTAAATTTTGTCTGCTTTGGTTGAAATGTCTACATATTGTAAAAATGTATTTAACAATGTGCATTTCATAATCATGTAGTATTGGAGTTAATGGGTGTGGGGGGTCTGTCTTGAGAGAAAAATATTGAACTCTGGCGTGGAGTAAAATCAAACCACTTCAACTGATCTCTGACTTGGAAATTTCTGAGAAAGTAAGAAAGCCGATACAGTGTATTGGTGGTATAATGTGTACTGGACCGGAAAGATAAGTGTCGCTCTGAGCATATTTTCAGACAGTAACATGCAGAATGAAGACACTCAATAAAAATCTAGGAGTGGGGGAGAGGAGAAAAAAATAATGGACCATGTGAAAAGTAATCAAATCAAGGGCAAGAAGTATTGGCGCATTCAGCTCAATTTTTTTTTGTATGACTGTTTAACTTTTCATCAGCCCCTCTATCTGCTGACTCTGACACTTCATAATGAAAAACCCTTGGTACTTGATGATGAAACCCCCCAATGCTGGGGGTCATAATGTCCAGTTATAGATTATCTAATAACATTATGGGTATGTCGTATAATATGGTCATCAGAATGTGATCTATACATATGCGAGATCCTCTTGGTTACAGGACAAAAATTCACATCGCTGTGCACTGAACAGAAGAGATGCCATTATAATCCTGCAGTCACGGGTAATTTAATTGTAAAATACTTGGAATATGAATGCCACTCAAAATGGGGAGTGTAGAAATGCAGTGAGCATGAGCAAAGGGGATGCTGATACAGCAAAATGGCAATCCATATAGTTTGTTCTCCATTTTATTTGAGCATGGACACATTTGTGGGTGAAAGGAATTTTAACTACTTGATAACTACAGAAAGTCTTTTCTGCGTGTGTACGTGCGAGTAGTACATACTCAAAGTATGCACAACTCCTGCATCAGCATGATGGTTCAAAGACAATGGTCCACGGAGGCTGTTTTGGCAGATTCCGATGCTAGTGCACACTCAAGCACAGCTGCCTGCATACACACAAATGCAGCAACAACACTTTTGTTCAGCAGCTCAGTACTGAATCAGCAATAAGAGACTTAAGACAATCCCGCAGGGGTTAAATGTTCTATTTACTATTTCAAACACAGTTATGCAAACGCATCTGCAGGAAAAAAAAAACAAAATTAAATGGCTGCTTTCTTTGAAGCTTCCCAATGTTCACGACGATTGCTATAAAATCAGTGCAGACAGGCCGCTGCACAGATGGAAACACTGAAACACATCATCTGTTGGGGCTTTAAGGATATAATTTTATTTTCAGCATATTTTTGGACAATGTTGTCCACTCCATTTCCTGTAATCCTGCTTCAAATATAGGTTACACGGCATCCAAGGAATAAGAACCCTTGGGGGAAAACTAAGGAAAAATGTGCAAACTGACAATTACCTCAAACGAGGAACTTACTCCACATCTCCCATTTTTTTTCCCACATAGTCAGACCACGGTCCATGTGTGACCCAAACCATGCCGCATGATCCCTATGACCTCATCAACAATATATGTGTTGTGAGACACTTGCCAGAGTATAAAATTGGTAATAGTCTTGAGAGAAAAGTCAAGAAATAAACTGTACAGTAGAATAAAGTAGTTTTATTTACCTTTGTGATGGTTGTTGATGTAGTTTCCTCTTGATGATATCCGAGTGAAGTTGCCATGCTTTCTCTGTGATTAAACCCTTATTCACACTGTCCCCTGCTAGCAGCTTTTCGTTAATCCAAATCAACATAAGTTTTTCAAACTCTTGCAAAGCCTGAGACCATTGCTTAGACAACACAGAAACACCCTTAGCCACACATAGCAATGGTCGACCTAGCATACTGGTACTGGGACGCTAAGTCACACAAACGCATACCTCGTTCGTGTTTTTCAATGATCTCCTTCTGCTCGATCACTCAATAACAAACCGCGGGGTGACGAAAACAAGTCCGCCAGCCATCGTTATATCCTTCTGCTCGGTAATATATTTTTTTAATGTTTTCTATCCTTTCACTCCCACCCCAACCCCATCCCTCTTCAATTGCTGCTGTGGACTGCAAATTTCCCCATTGCGGGACGAATAAAGGTATTCTGATTCTGATTCTGATTCTGATATTCTTCGGCTTAACACGAAGACCAGTGATGGGGTCTTTTTTGGTCCCATCCTAGCAAAAGTACTCCACTCAAAAATTAACCACGTCTGCACTCAAAGAAAAGCTGTGACAAAAACTTGGATAAGAAGCAAAACGTCCGACACCTTCAAAGAAGTACAGATGACGGCTGAAGAAACCTTTTCATCGATAAAATAGAAAGCACATGACAGGATCCGACAACAAAATGCAGAAGTGTCATCATTAATAAGTGGTTCAACAGTAGGTGGATGAGAATGACTTCTGGCCCTTGTTGGTTGAGCAATTAGCTGAACATTACTGTGATGTCACCGCCTGGGTCAACGAATGTGTCATGGTATAAAAATCTGTAACTTTTAGGGTGTCCTCGAGTTGTTCAAATGGTTGTTTGAGTTGTGCAACTCAGGACGAATCTGAGGGAGTTGCAGTTTCCATCTAGAATGCAAAGATGATACTATCAGGTTCAAGATTGCTGACGCAGTGAAACAGGTGTGCCACTTGGCTGCGGCGCAGAAGTAGAACATATTATTCCTCTCAGTAGAACCTCAGAGGGAGCGGTTCAAGCTACATGTTGAGCGGAACATTAAAAGGCACTTGTCATAGAATATCCAGACACCAGGAAAGGAGCAGTTAGCTGTGAAGCAGATCCAAGAATGTCACATGCCATGACACCTCCAAAGTAGTCTGAGGTGTCAGCAATGGGGATTAGTTGAAACGAATCAAGGATTCCAACTGACACAGGTACGAAAGAAGTGTTTTGATGAGCGTTCGTGATCCACCTTGTGTTAAAGCTCATTTTATGTTGAAAAAAATAACACGTTGCTTATGTTGTGGGTAATTTTTACCCGTATGTCAAAATCCACACACAACAGTCAAATAACTGTTTTGTGTTTCTGAGATGTTATAAACATACTTGTAAAGAGAGACAACATATTTTCTATCCCATTGGGATATTTTCGAAGTGTTTTGAAGAAAGTAAAAGAGAGTATATCCAGTGTTTTAGTCACCACAAAAACAGAAACGGGTAAAATTGAGCCGTAACATAAAATGAGGGTAAATTTACAGAACAAGCGTGATGGTAGTTTTAACCTCTAATGACTAATCATCCCATTCGTGACTGCACAAATGATGCTGCCAACAGTGTCACTTTGATGCCATCAATTCAAATTTCAAATGAAATGTTTTCCTTTTTTTCTTTTCGAGATTTTTCCATTCTGCCATCATTATCTGGACCTTTATCCTCATGAGGGTCGCCAGCAATGCTGTTGCAACATTCTGAGATGAGGCATAACTTGAATGCGCGAATCCAAGAAGAAGCTATGGCATTTGGAAAACCGACTCATGGGGGCTTTGGATGAATTACCATTACGGTAATGTTTTTCTTCAACATTCACATACAGTATGCGTATGTAAGATACATTCACACAAATATAAACATGCATTGAAAAAACTCGTCCCTTGCTAATTCAGATCATCTCCTCCCTCTTTAGTATACCCCCCCAGTTGCCAAGCTTAGCCCAGAGCAGTTAAATAATCACTAAGGCTTCCAGCTGGCATGATGTATCGTGGTTTCTCTAGAAGGAGGGAATACAGCAGACATGGCAGGAAACAACAGCTTTGCCAATATTTATTGACATCATGCTGAGAAATTGGGTCTGGACATATTTGTGTGTGAGCACTCAAGGGAGAGTCAAGTAGGGAATTGGAGATATGACACACATACATTTGACTAGCCGTGTAATATTGGCAGAGCGCTCTGGAATTTTTCAATAGGTTGATGAGTTCCGAAAATGATAATTGCAAAAGACAGACCTCAAAATTTCCACTATCGAAAACAAAGCAACACACATTAGAATGCATAATGTACGTTATGTATTTGTCCGTTTATTTTGTCACCAAGATTGCATGTTATAGTGGTGATATCACAAAATGAAATTCCACAAAATAAACCATTGCATTTTATTGTGGGTTCAGAAAACGGGGGTTTACTTGTTTCAGTTTCAGGAATAGCATTCCTCAAAAGTCCTACAACAACCACTTCACCCAGAGACACGGTGAAACAAGCAGCATGGACTTTTTTTGTCATCTATTATTAGAAGTTTTGTATCTCGGGGAGTTTGGTAATTTTCTTGCCTCAGTCATGGTTACCAGGCAGAATGTTGTGACGAGGAGCAGTCAAAGAGAGCCAATCACATCCCTCTCTGCTTGAGGGATGGCCGACAGGGTATTTGGCATGGTTGTGAGAGAGAAGGAACATGGTTTAGATAACGCTGCTGTGTTTGAATTGCCGTGAAACATCTGTGTATATTGTGGACATATGCATATATAAATATCATTAGATCCCAGATATAAAATGCCCACCAGACATCTTTAGAATCATTGGAAGTCAAACATAACAATTGACAATAGATTAATTTAAATGTGTGGAAAAAAAAACATCAAATGTTAGCTGTCATAGAACTTTCTGATTCTGTACAGGCAATGTTTTGAAGAAAACAAAATATATTCTCAATCGTTATATACACAATAAAGTTGCAAATTTCCCCGTTGTGTGACTATTAAAGGCTTTCTGATTCTGAAGTTGATTCGATGAGGACCTTTTTGCTTTTCCAGTATTGGTAAAGTATTCCATTAAAAACAATAATTTGTTTGTCAACATGAATCATGAAATATTTTATAACCACGGCAAATCCTGGTACGAAACCTCGTCATGCATGTGAATGGATGGATTTGATATTGTTCAATTATAGCTATCAAAACTGTATATTGGTAGTTACCCTGGTAACTCTTAGCATGGTAGTGTGGTTGTGGAGCAAGCATTTGGAAGGATAATATGCAAGTGAAAGTTTATATGAGACCCGTAAAACATGAGGATCAATGTGATATGAATGATTAGTATGACAAATTTGTGAAGACATCTCGCTCACTTGCTTCTTGGGGACATAACATGAAGTTAGAACTGGTGGGATTGATATTTAAGTTTTAAATGAAGGTCAATTCTTCTGATAGTCTTAAGGTAGACAGAGGTCTGAAACGGCCTCACTCCATCATGCATTTGAAACAACAGTTGGAAGGAATTTGAAAAAAAAAGAAAAATAGACCTCTTCCTTCTTTTTCTGACTTGCCCTCCTCCTTCCATAATTACAAAGTCTGTCAACATAATTGACTCTGGCGTTATTGTCAGTGTAGTTAGGAAAGCAGCTCTTTTGCGATAGCATGGTTCTTGTGTAGCTTAGTTAATCTTTCATTATTTTGATTTATTTATAGTGCTGTCATTTCTTTTCACCCATGTATACCATCTAGTATGTTGAAATGTTACTGACAGGATACCTGGGGGACATATGCACATGACTCTTTTGGCCCGACCGTGTTTCCTGTCTCTTTCTTCCTCATCGCCTGCTTGTGTTAGTCATCACATTTACGTCGGAGCACCCCGGGCCGAACTTTGTACCTACAGGTTCCTGGACTCAGATTTTATACCTGGAGGTTATCCCTAGTCACGAATGAGACGGCTCTATTATATTTTATAAGACAAAGGGTTAGGTCAGCCGCACTCCGTTGGCAGCGCAGCTACGGGTCATTGTATTTTTCTCCAATTAGATTGTCAAACGCCAACAATTCCACCATTTTCACAAAGCAACCATAGCAACAGCTGCATATAATAGATGTTTTTTTTTCCAAAATTAAATGACATTTGAGACATGTAACATAAGATTACATCATGCTGACTTTGAATGAAACATGTTCATGAGAAAAGCAGAGAAAGAGAGAGCGAAAGAAACAGAGTGAGAGAGAGAGAGAGAGAGAGATAGAGAGACAGAGACAGAGAGAGACACAGAGAGAGATTCTGAGAGAGAAAGAGAGAAAGAGTGAGAGAAAATGACCTTCAATGCAAAGTTTCAAAAACAGCCATCCATTTTCTAAACCACTTATCTTCCCACAGTCACACTTATGGGTGATTTAAAGTGTTTAATGAACCTTCCAAACAAGGAAAAAATAATCATAACATGCCACACATGTGGAAATGAGAATGATGATATATGAATAATATAATTAATTAGAAACCTGTTGTCTATCTCGGTTGTGCGAGTTTTCAATCAAAATCAGATACATTGCAAACTGCCATTGGGTAAACAAAGGGCTCAGCTCATTTTTCTAATTACAAATTCTGAGGTCACTGCTTGTCTGTTTATATGCTTGCGCTTCCCAACAGAAAAGGCAGGAGGTGGTATAATTTTAGGGGGACAATTAGCCAATTAAATGAATTACATGAATGGAACATCTAAAAATGGTGATCTCAGGTCACTGATGTGTGTCAAAAATGAACTGTAGGCACGCTGTGTAATTACACCAAAATCTATATTTTTTTCGCTCTATGTTTCAAGTAGGATAACATTAAAATATCCAATATCAACACTGTAGTACTTCACAACTTTGCAAATACATGATGCTGACATGAAGACCGTCTCACCCACCTCCCGATTTGGAATGACTTGTAAATATGTACAATGACTCTCAATACAACTATTTGAAGTATTTTTAGTCTTTTTGGGGGGTCGGGTGGGGGGTGCAAACCTCTGCTTCACACATCTTGAGGTTCATCATTATTTTGTGGAAGAATGCGGGGACAGTACATACCCACACGGCCACCCCAAGTGAATATCAGGGGGCCACTCCCCTTTCTAATGTGTTGAGTTGCTTATAATGGCCCCAAATATAGCAGAAACTGAGCAAAAAAATGTTGATACAAATTAAAATAACCAGGAATGGCAAAGTCTGCATAATTTATGATCCTGAAAGGACACGCCCAAGTTCATATGTCACAATGGAGATGCTCGACACTTAGAGTTGAGGTCCCTCGACTAAAGCTAGCCCGTAGAACCTCCCCAATGCTTAATCCTCAAACCATAATGCCTGTCAGATCCTTGAGAGACTCATTAAAATGGCAGTGCGAGGGAAAACTGTGTTTTGTGAATGGAGGAGGTTACAATTTAACTGAAGGTTGTGTGCTTTGGTGTTCTTCCGCCAAAGATTACTGCACCAGCCATATATATATATATATATATATATATATATATATATATATATATATATATATGCATGGCAGGTAGATTGACCACTCCAAATTGTCCCTAGGTCTGAGTGTGAGAGTGACTGCTATATGTCTTTGTGTGCCCTGCGATTGGCTGGCAACCAATTCAGGGTGTCCCCCGCCTCGTGCCCGAAGACAGCTGAGATAGGCTCCAGCCTATATATATATATATATACAGTGAGACCTCAGGTTACGAACACCTTATCTTACGAAGTTTTCGTCATGCGAACGTCAAATTTATGAAAATTAAACCTTGAAATACGCACTACTTTTCATGATACACACCCACCACGGCTGGTGCAGTAATCTTCGGCGGAAGAACACCAAAGCACACGACCTTCGGATCTGGCGGAGTGATCTTCGGCGGTAAGTATGGTAGGGATGCATCTGCTTGAATTTGATGGGATATTAAGGACTGTATATACTATAGTCAGGTAGCTAACGATTTTCATATTCCTGAGTTAATTAGATCTAATTTGTCAGTAAACTGGCATGCCTTTTTACATTAGTGTGAATATTTGGCCAGGATAAATGCAAGTGTTTCCATTTAATTTGAGTGTGAACTTTGGACAATAAATGAGTGACAAAAAATGTGTGTGTGATAGAGAGAAAATCCAAACTTTAAAAACAGGTTTTATGACAAGCTAAGCCTACTTAAAATGCTTACCAGGGGCAATATTGAATAAAGATGATGGGTTTAGCTAGGTGGTGGTTAGGGGCGGTGGTTTTAGAAGAGGGTAAGGAGGCATTAGGCAAAACTAGAGGCTGTGTAAAGATAAGGTTAAGTTGGGTACATGCTGAGAATTAGAGTGTATATGGATTTTTGGCTGAAGTCAATCTTTCAGGTCGTTAGGGCTGAAGAATAGTTTTGTGTGTTTCAAACCACAAGTTGACTAAAGGAAATGTCACAACTGCTGGAAGATAAACATTTCATACTAATGTACTATATGTATTTAATTAACTCATTCATTGCCAGACGTGCAAAAAAATGTGTCCACTCCAGTGCCAGGGTTTTTCTTATTGTCACTCGAATTCCAGGACCCACAGGATATTGCGGTTTAGGACTACATAAATATTCAATGCAGCATAAGACACCTTAGACTGTCTTTGTTCATCAGAATTTTAGGGCCTACAAAAAATAGTCACATGCTATCGCCCCAGTACTGGGACGGTGATGACGTGTTTGCTGGGAACTGGTGCTGGTGTTTTTGCATTGCTACAGGCAGAGTTGCTCAGTGGTTTATTCGAGGATAGAACTGTGGTTCCCACAGTTAGCTTTTTAATGCAAAGACTTAGGTACAGTCCCCTCCACATTTCTGCTTTTAATGTTGTTTTAGGATATATATTTTTGTAATTTCCATTATTCTTAGCTCATGTGCAATTACTCGCATCAGTTAAGTAAATTTTATTCCACGGAATAACTTTGTAACTTGTGTTTAAGCCTCTTGTAGCTCCTTGATTACTCTGTTTCTCCCTCCCAAATTAATCAGAAATGTAGCTTTTAGGGTAAATCACTACAGTTGGGTTTATTTATTTTCCTCATTCATAATCATTAGCCTCTTCCAACGTGACCAGCTTTTTATTTGACTTTGTCAGCAGGATTGGGTTGTCACAACCCGGTTGTGATCATGCCTGTGTGATCGAGAAGATTTTTGTTTGAAATAATTTGATTGGGAGCAACAAATGCATAGTCTACTTGCATCGCAATAATTAACAAAGCCCAATGAAGTTTTGGCCACACTAGCAGGACAGGCCAAACAACACACAACTGCTTTGATGATCAGAGGGATCAGCTCCACCATGTAATTGTTATTTTTTTTATCAGATTCATTGATATGAGGTTAAGAGACCCGCTCCTGTTTTAAGGTTTCAGTTATTTAGTTGTGCCCAGAAACTTGTTGAAACAGTAGCCGTATTCATTTTAAGATTAGGTGAGTTTTGTAGTAGGTTGTGGCAGCATGACCTGGACAGTACTCCCTCTGACGCAGCTGTGGGAGATCAACTGTTGCTGGGGGCTTTGCGATGTTTCTCTGACTTGTGCCTTGAAGGTTTCGACTGACAGGGCTCCAAGCACGATTTTGGTTCTCTTTGATAGAAAGTGCTGCTGCTGAAATCAAATGATGGAAGCAAAAAAAAGTGTGGCCTCATACCCAGTGCTGCCAGGGTGGGCAGTAGGTGGTGGGAGGGGCTGTCTATTAAAGCTTTAGCGAGCGTCCGTGTTGCCCACCTCCTCCAGAGAGTCCTGGGAGCAGCACAGGACAGAACTGGCCCTCTTGACCAGGCGCTCCATTCTTTTTCTGTCCCAGGTGATGATGCTGCCTGACCAGCAGACAATTCCATAATGGATGGCTGAAGCAATCACTGAGTCAAAGAATGTCTTAAGGAGTGACCCCTTAATCCCAAAAGCCCTCAGTTTCCTGTGTAGGTAGAGGTAACTATAAAAAAATATATAAAGCACAACCATAGCTGCATGCAAAGTTCAAATTAAATCCAAGGTTGAGAGTTGATTTTAGATGAGACAAGGGCCACTGGGACCAAACACCAGAATGCTTCACAGATGAACCTGGTTTGATTGATCATATTCCAATAAATTAATCTATTTGAATTCACTCCCAATATATGCACATTTAGATGCAGCAATGTTGGTCGTTTTGGCATACGTGTACATGCGTGATTCTTGGTGTGACTTTTTAGTAGATGAGATTCAATCCATTTGTGTGAGCCATTCTTGCCTTTACAGTAAGTAAATCAGACACTCAATGGAAGTAAACATCCCTCAATACCATGCCTCACCTCTGTTTATTTCTGTAGAGGGAAAAAAACCCTCAATAAGAGCATGTTGCCTACAAGGATACTTGCCAACTCCAAATGCATAAACACATTTTTTTTCGGTAGCAACATTCTGTCTTTGTAAGGATGCCAGTATGGTGATTTAAGAGCACTTTGTCTTCTTTCAATCCTTATGGAGAGCAAACCACAACAGCAGCCGATGTGTTCCGTTTTTAAAGCACAAGCTAAGTGGCCAATTAATCATGTGTGTCAAGAGAGTGGACCAATCTCAGATAAGACCACACACACACACACACACATTTACACACGTACACACACGCACGCACACGCACACGTGCATGCACACACACACACACAGAAACATTAAAAAACATAAACACACACACACACACACCTGCATCCCGCCTTTCACCAATTCCAACAAAAAGCATTTCAGTCCTGTCTTGATATTCGATCAACAAATCACAAAGTGCTTTACACTTATAGGAAATTATTGTATACTGTTTCAAGTGTTGATGCACAATGGCTAATCATTGTGTTTTGTACTTCATGCATTTACAGATTGGTAACAGACCCGTTTAGATTGCCATGATCCATCGTCACCTTTGTGTTGAATTACGTTCTGGTTTGGTTAATGGGAATGTTTCATGTGAGTGCATCATTTTATGATTAGTGTTCTTGTGTTTTCCCTGCACTTTCTTTGTTACTAAGTTGAAGACATGGCTTTCCTAATGCCCTGGTCAGTTGTGCTATTACTTCAATTCATTTAATTTACATCTATTTACAGATGCGTGCATGTATTTGAACTATTTACAGATTACAGAAGGCCTGCCTCCTCCGTGTTCTTCACGGGGCGATTGAATGCTGATTTTTTTTTTTTTTTGTGCAATGCACAACTGTTACATTACCTATGAGAATAATCCGTTTCCAGGTCCCCATAAAACATAAATTTATACTAAATAAGCCTTAAAACTACACAAAATATACCTTATTTTATGTATAATAGATCTGCTATTGTATTGTAATTAAAGAAATAAACTGTACTGAATAAGAAAGTCGTTTTATTTACCTTTATGATGGTCATTGATGCAGTTGCCTCTTGATGATATCTGAGTGAAGTTGCCGTAGTTTCTCGCCGACAATACCCTCACACGCTGTACCCTACTAGCTGCTTTTTGTTAATCCAAATCAGCAGAAGTTTTTCAACCTCTTCTATTGCATGACACCGTTGCTTAGACCGCACAGAAACACCCTTAGCCACACGGAGGACTGGTCGACGTACTGGGACGCTAAGTCACACAAACGCACACCTCGTTAGTGTTTTTTCGATTGTCTTCTTCTTCTGCTCGACCGTAATTTTCGTTTGTGTCCTCTACGGTTTAAGACTAGCCTGTGGTGGGGTCTTTTTTGGTCGCAAAAAAGCAAAAGTATCCACTTTGTGTGCAAAAGTAGTCCGCCAGCCACGGTGGCGCTGTTCGGCCGTGTGGTTTGGTGTTCTTCTGCCGAAAATGAGTCTGCCAGCAATTGTGGCGCTCCGTGTGTGTCTCGAAGACAAGTTTGTCTGCCAAGATTATATTCTTGCGAATGTAATGTCCGTAAGGCGAAAAGTTTGTTAGCTAAAGCGTTCGTAAGCCACTGTACTATTTCAGAGCTGTGTATATGTCCATTTATATTTGTGGCTGGATATCTGGTGGCAGCCATGGCCCTTTGACAGATATTTAAGAAAGGAAGTCTGCCAGCTGTGTTTTTTTATGAAGAAACATACTTGGAAGTTTGTCTTCAAAGATTAACTTTAGCCAAAGTAAACAAGAAGGGTGAGGCTAGAAAAGGGTACATTTTGAGGTGGAAAGATTGCATATTTAACTTCTCTTTGTTTGAGGTTGAATTAAGTTGGCATCGCAAGAGTAGAAAAACAACAGTACCAATCATTTCTAATGTTATTGGTTTGAGAAACCTCACAATCAATGTGGAGACGCGGAGGAGACAGTGATTGCAAATAAATTTGATCACCACATCTAAGATGAAGATGTTGACAAAGGAATTATTTTGACATTGTCACGATCGGGTTGGCGACCAACGGGTGGCGCTGTCAGCCCCGCCGGCACCTGGACAGGTGTTGGTCGTGGCAGATTGTCACTTTCTGGTTGGCGACCAACGGGTAGTGGTGTCGGCCCCGCCCTCAGTTGCAAAGACTCCCCGGCACGGCCATTCGGTGTTGGGTCATTGTACTGTGTATGTGTTTGCTGCACCCTGTCAGGTTTGTTTCATCTTGGCAGACTTTTACTCTTGGTTTTATTTGATACTTTGTACTTTTCTTTTCAGATTACTTTGATGTTTTCAATGTTGTTCCTGCTGACTTAATTTTAATACAATTTGTCAAATACATGCTGCTGCTCCATCCTGCCTGCTTTTTTAGGGATCCACGATAACCACCATCACCACCTCGCAAACCGTGACAGACAGTGGCCCAATTGGGGAAAGAATAAATAAGAAAGTGATAATGCTACATTTACAAAGCATGAGTTTTTTTTTTACCGGAACAGAGACAATATTAATTCTCAGCTGCTACGAAAAAAAAACTTTTTTTTTCAACATAGCTGCTTGAATCATGCTTAAATCATGTATATTACCTAAATCCAAAACACGTCACGTCTCAGCAATGACATCTGAAATGTGATTGTGCACACCATCAGAATGAAAGGATGAAACATAAAAAATACTGACCGAGATAGACACTGACTGTACACAATACTCATTTGAAAATTACATGTGTGACCCATCCTGAGCATTTGTGCCAACACAGGCGATCAATAATATATTATTGGTGAAGTTATTTTGTCTTCCAATTAGAGTGAGAAGACCGGATGAATCAAGTCTGTTTGGCCTTGGAAGTTGATTAAATACAGGCACTGTGAAAAGTGTATCAACGTGATGGAAGTCTTGTGCACATGCGTTGGCTCTTTTTGCGGGTGTGAGTCTATTTGTGAAGTGTGTGCATCAATGACTATCGATTTTTGATCATAACTCATTCTTAGCAGCCTCTCCACCGCAGTAAATCACAAGGGTATGTGTCTGGATTGCAAACGTTTGGCTTTAGAATGCCCGAAATGGGCAAAGAAAAAAAATAGAGGAATGTTGTATGTATTGGGAAATCCCATTTCGATCCCGGCAGACTCCAGCAGTGCACCATGTACCAAGTGTGATACTGCACAGCCATTACTGCGAAATGATCCTTTCCCTTGCATTGTAGCACCCCCCATTGACAGTTTGCAGAATGCCGCCAATTTTCCATTTCAATTTGGACGCCTTATCGAATGCTATTTTTTTTCTCCAAACCACAAAAGAAATAAAGGCTTATAGCTGCTCCGCAGTGTAGCTAAGGAAACAACAAAGGAATAATGACACACATTATTAACTCAGCAAGGAGACCCCTGAGGTGGTTTAAAACATTTTTCTTTGCAATCCTCCATCGAAGGGAGGAGTAAAAAGAACGTAGGAGAGCAAGGAGAAAAACACAAGTCTGATGGTGATAAATCCCGCCTAATTTATTCAGCATGAATGCAAATGTCATTGCTGAACAATCAAACAAACCACCTTTATTTTGACAACCTCTTATGTATGCTACATTTTTTGCCATGCATTATTACCTCAGAAGTTAAAAACTGAATTTGAACAAAAAAAAACAGTCATGTTAAAAAAACAGCTACATCATCAGTACCTTAGCTCTTTTCCTTGGGTCATGGTGCAACTTTATGAAGAGGGAAAATTGTTTCTGCTCACTCTTCGCCTGACAAAATGGTGGAGGTAATGCAATTTGACAGCTGATGGGCAGACCTTTAGAAAGGGCTCTGAACAGTGTCAGACAGAAATAATTATATGCAATGAGAAGCCAACAGATGTGGGGAAAGGAAGTCTGACAGCTTGAGGATTGACAGTTTAGTACATGGATGAACAGCAGAAGAAGACAATGGATCAACAGGCAAGCTGACAAATAGGCAATATTTAGAGAGGACAAAATGAAGCTGTAATCCATAAAGTATCCCTCCACCGTCAACATACACACGATCTTCAAGCCACCTGGATGGATTAAACACACACACACACACACACACACACACACACACACACGCACACACGCACACAAACAAACATATTGTTTGTGTGGTTCAAACTGTAACTGATATTGTGTGTGATGAATAAAGTATTTAGACGCGGGTGATTGGTAGAATTTATAACTAAAGGTCAGGCTGTCCGAAAACCCACCAATCTCAGCAAGCACACCACAGCTCCGAATACCAAGCGTCCTCCAGTATGATAAATATGTGTGCAGCAAATTATATTACGCTCTTTGAACATGTGTGAGACTATCTTAAGGTTATTTGCATGATTCTGATTTAATTTATTCCACGGTTTTCGGATAGATGTATTCAAATGCGAGTGAAATGTTGTTTTTGTGTTATGTTTTGTTTTAATAAAATGTCAAGGCAAGCTCTGAAATGTGTTGCTTCAGGCTCATAGCATATAAATCCACACGCTCGTTTTG
Organism: Hippocampus bargibanti; assembly: GCF_051943395.1. Taxonomy (NCBI): domain Eukaryota; kingdom Metazoa; phylum Chordata; class Actinopteri; order Syngnathiformes; family Syngnathidae; genus Hippocampus; species Hippocampus bargibanti. Next base: position 16,650,707 of record NC_142743.1, read on the forward strand.
ATGGGCAAGCATACAAAATCTAACAAAGTAACTTCACTCTTTGAAAACCAAAGTAATTGCTCGTGAGATTATATTGCTGTGTTAGTGTGCACTTGAGGGAAGCTCTTGGGTTGGTGGGGGGTCATGGGGTCGGTGTGGCGTGTTGTCCACACATTCTTAGGCATGCAGACAAAATTCCAACTCACATTATGATTCACTCGGCATCCATTTAAAATGATATTTATTCAAATCATCAGCAAATGAATTGTAATGCTTTTCATCCGAAATGAATGGTCGGTGGTGCAGGAAGTTGACCAAAGCAGATAGGATCAAATCGACACATTAAGTGCAATGACCATGAATTATTTCTTGTTGAAACCCTTTCCCTTCCCCACAAAAAATGGTCACGTCCATTGACCTTATTCTACTCCGTTTTTCTTCACCATTTGCTTGCTTCCTGGCCTTATAAATGTTTGAGCAATTCTTCTTTTATTGCTTTCAACAAATCCAGTGCACCTGAGCTTTCATTTTCTGTCCCCATCTTTCACCATATCTCTGCCTTTCGCCTCATTAAGTACTTTCTCCCTCACCTTTCATGTTTGTACTGCATTTACCTTTGGTATTCACGTTTCCTCTTTTTTTCTCTTTTTTCAGTTTTTCTATTTCTCACATTTGCCTGACCATACATCATTTTCTTTGGTTTTCCTTGATCTCTCTATCTAAAGCATGGTGTCAAAGCCCGGGGGCCAAATCTGGCCCGCCACATAATTGTATTCGGCCCGCAAAAGTAAATCGAACTCGTGAAATTTCATGATGCTTGCTAAACTCTGGACCAAATTGTCCCACATAAGCCACAATAACAGACATTGTTTTTTACTTTAAATTTGAAAACTAGTTATTCATTAATTTGTTGTGCGATCTGGTTGTAATATGTAGAGGGGATGAAACATTCTAATGGCTTCCCCAAATTCATAACGGCCCTCGAGAGGAAACTAGAACTACAATATGGCCCGCGACAAAAATTGACTTTGACGATCTAAAGCATGCAATGATCCCTCAGCTACTGCACGCTCATGGAGCACTGCTTGGTAGATACGAGCACTGCCTCTAGGAGGGTATGGACTTTTTTCTGAACTTTCCGACCATCGTCAACTCAATGAGATCCCAGTTGAAGCCCATACCCGCAGACGTCAACCCCTGCTCCAACACAGCTGCTAACCTCCAATCAGGAGGCGACCGTATCCACTGTGCCTGTTTGGCCTAATATTTCAGAAAGGTAGGAGAATGCTCTCTCTCTCTCTCTCTCTCTCTCTCTCTCTCTCTCTCTCTCTCTCTCTCTCTCTCTCTCTCTCTCTCTCTCTCTCTCTCTCTCTCTCTTTCTTTCTCTCTATCTGTCTCTTTACAGAGCAGAAAAGCATAAAACAAAATGAAACACAATCGCAAGCATAAAAATCCAAACAGGCACGCTTCAGATGTCAGTTGTCACCGTCTGATTGAGAAACCCAGGGAATGCAAGAATCAAAACACCCAAATTATATGGGTTAAGTGTCGCATCTCGTCGACAACAATGAATGAACAATTGCAAAAGTGCCCAGAATCAATAAATGTCAAAAACGAATATTCAAAATAGCGCTTATCCGAAATAAATTGACTCATGAAGACAATGAGGATGGAAGTCGTATCTTAATAATCAAAGCATCCAAGCTCAAGCAATCAAGAACATATTAGAAATCCTCCCAATTGCCTGGTAGGAAAATGTCTATTATGACGCAATGGTTGAACTTTCTATCAATTATTCACAAACGGTATGTTTGGTTTCAACGTAAACACTTTAATCATCAAAAGAACAACTTCACTTAAACTTGGATTGGTAGAACCAGCATTGGTCTTGCTGTTGTCACCAGTCAGAAGACCAAATGTAAAGCAACCATGATTCGAGCAGCAGAGCTTTTGGCCATAAGGCGACGAACTGAGCCAAAACCACCCAGCACGGCTAACTTGCGGTTGTTGCCCCACTGGTCGCTTAATATAGATAATCACCAGCTATCACCAGATCTTGGCTAGTCCTGCTAACTGGCTGCGGCTCACTTCACAGGACAGGTTGCCCACTCACTGAATGTTTTGCTGTATAAATATTTGCCTGTTTAATTTTACTAAAACAATGTTGGTGTATGCTATTTTTTTCTTAATTTATTTATGGATTTTGTTCTTGTTGTTATGCAGGGAATCAGTGGCCACACAATAGGGCTCATTAGACAATCTCTGTGATTCAGAGACACATGGTGGCAGGTGTGCGTGCTATCCTATTTTACATGAATTTGAATGTGGCTCATTTTGAACACAGCCACATTCCAATTTACAGCACATAAGCACACTTGTACAACCACATTATATCAGTTTTTTTCTTTACTTCGACCACTGAAAAAAGATTCATCCGGGTCAAGTAAATGGTCAAAAAAGGTTTCAAAAATAAATTTTAAGGTGTCACTTTTCATCAAATAAATAAATACATACATACATACATACATACATACATACATACATACATACATACATACATACATACATACATACATACATACATACATACATACATACATACATACATACATACATACATACATACATACATACGTACATACATACATACATACATACATACATACATACATACATACATACATACATACATACATACATACATAAACAAATAAATAAAGGTGAATTGATTGTTTTCCCATATCCACTGTACTCACAAAAGTTGGTCTGTTTTGAAAACTATCAATCAAAATGCTGAACAGCCATGTTTTTTGAATATCTCACACTGGTATACAACAGAGATTAAATGGGAGCAAAGCAAATGGAAAAAGAACAAATTGTCTGGCATCTGTCCATGCATGTTTATGCTAATTTTGAGGCATATGGCTGTGTGTGAGTATTAATGAAATTGAATTGAATGAAAGTCTTTGTGATACTTTTTTACGTGATGAATTATGCTAATCCTAAAACTCTTCTATTTGAAATACATTTTCATGAGACATTTTGCAGCCTTTCAAAATTAAGGAGGAACCATAAGCACGAGCTTGAACTGCAGTTTCAAAGATAAAATTCAAAACCCACACCCCATGTGGTTAATGTCACCATTACAGGAAACCCATTTGAGATCTGCAAGTCATGTAAGATGAAAATGAAATCTTTAAACTGCAGTTAGAAGCTTACCTGATCTCTCAAGGTATGACTATAATCTTTACCGCAGCTGATTTGAGCCGCCTGCCCGCTTTTTTTTCTTAGGATATTTTGTTATTCATGACAACCTTAAGCTTGTAAATTGCTTTAAACTCTGGTTTCTTTAAGGCTTACTGTCATTGTATTAAAAAAAGCCTTTATCTTCCCAAAAGACCAACACAAATGCATTCACGGAGAGTGACAGTGAGGAGCTCAAATAAAATACTCTAATATATACTGTATGCATGTTGGTCTGTGTAAGCGCTCAGTCGTACAGGAGTGGTCCATCGATGAAAAGGTTTCTTCAGCCGTCATCTGTACTTCTTTGAAGGTCTCAGACGTTTCACTTCTTATCCAAGTTGCTTCTTCAGCGAAATAAAGTCTTACTGGTAGTTTCGGCCCTATATATATCCCTACTGTCCACACATGCCGGTGCCGGACTCTGCTATGATAGGTCCCTGCTCTCATGTTTGGGGGAGCAGAGGACTACTTCCTGCGGCTCACTGAATGTTCCTATTGTCCTGACTAACGACTGGCCTGAGTGCCCTATTTGCTCTGGTATCGCATTACTAATCCTATGTTGCCTAAGCATGCTGTTGTACGAACGATCCAAAGGAAGTGAAGGATTTAGCTGTTTTATGAAAAGCACTTCTTTTAATCCCCTTTCAAACCATCTATGTTCTTTCGCTAAGATTTTAACCTCATTGTCATCAAATGAGTGGTTGATAGCTTTTCGGTGCATATGTATTGCCGATTGAGGCCCACCATTATTACCTCTGCTCCCCCCAAACTGAGTAATAGCAATATTTTATTTCAGTTTATGACACAATAATTCTGGTTCATGCACATGGCTTCCTGCTTGATGAATGCAAAATATTTGTATCTATGAGATCCAATTTGAGGCATGATAACATGTCAACCCTCATAGGGAACATAAAGAGCAAATAAAATACTTTTGGACAAACACCTATCAATAATAAAAACCAGTATGACGTCAAAAAAAGCAGTCCATCTTCCTCTCCAACAAGCATTATAAAATAATGAGAGAATATGAAGTTGTGACCCGTATTCACCTACAAATCACACCTCATAGCCCAACAACTCAACACTCAAATTCTCACATGGGGATGTTTCTTAAGTGCATTTTCCATCTTCGACTCTTTCTCTTTCATTCACTTATACATATTGAATATATCACACATTATTTACGAAACAGTACACAGAGACATCCAGTACGCTGTTTTTATTCACTCAAATGATTTCCCAGGGCACCTTAGAGTGTGCTAAGTTAATTACATCTGGGTTTAAGTTGGGAATCCACCATTCATCCCTTCCGCCTCAGACCCCTTTTGCATTCCCACCATTTCTTAAGTCTCCAGTCAATTATTCGACCCAGCAGGGAGCTTGAAATTTAAGTGGTGATAAATATTTACAAAGCAGAGAGCATTAATTCATATTTACCTTCTTCAAAATCGCTTTACTCATCCACTCAGCCACTTAGAATAACCAAGGTAGACATCAACTTGGTGCCATCCGAGTCCCCAATTAGTCTTTCACATCTTCAGAACAGATGCTGTCAGAAAATTTAAACCCACAGCATGCAACCGGACAGTTTCCGAACGACATTGAAATTGGCCTTCAAATGAAGTAACAATAGTCCAATGTATCACTGAAACGTGTGTTTCAAAAAGTTATGGTTTTTACTTCAGTTTCCGCCCATCTTCTAAAAAATGATTGGTAAATTAATTTAACACTTTAAATTCTCCCAAGGTGTGACTATGAGGGTGGATGGTTGTTCATTTGTGGATGGCTGGCTGGATGGATGGATGGATGCATGGATGGATGGATGGATGCATGGATAGATGGATGGATGGATGGATGGATGGATGGATGGATGGATGGATGGATGGATGGAGGGAGGGAGGGAGGGACAAAATGAGAGAGGGAGAGAGAGATAGAGAGAGAGAGAGAGAGAGAGAGAGAGAGAGAGAGAGAGAGAGAGAGAGAGAGAGAGAGAGAAAGAGAGAGAGAGACAGACAGACAGACAGACAGACGGACAGACAGACAGACAGATAGATGTGTGTGTGTGTGTGTGTGTGTGTGTGTGTGTGTGTGTGTGTGTGTGTGTGTGTGTGTGTGTGTGTGTGTGTGTGTGTGTGTGTGTGTGTGTAAAATTTGCATTGTTTGTTTATGTGTGTCGTTACATCTTTATTTGTGCCCATGTATTTCATGTACAGTATGGGCTTGGTTTCTCTCCTGCCTAATTTTTATGTATTTATATTTTAAATGCAGTGTGTGAGATTTTTCCACTTTATCACTCGAGCCTTGTGAAGCTTATCACCCCTCTCATGCCGTGAAATGATTCTCGGTGAAGCTGGAGACTATCATCTCACATTGCACATATTTGAAGTGTGATTCAAATCAGCAAACGATGTGGCAGTCGTTTGACCTCTGATGAAGCTTTGATTGAACAGCTGTCACTGCTGGCTCATCGTGTCTAAAAGCGAGATTGGAGACACAGGGGTCAATGACACTGACACAAAACCACCAGAGTTTGTTCTAAGATGGACTAATTACTATTGAATAAACCAAACGGGGAATGACAAATAGCAATCAGGTTTCATAATAACAACTCCAAAACCACACTTACCCGCATAGATACTGTTTAGTGTACCCTGTGTATGTTCATTGTTAAGTGGAAACAAGGTGCAAGTGTGGGTTGTCAGTTATGGTGTGAATGGGAGACACACAGTAAGAGAGGCAAGTTATTCAGTCCAAGGTGAAGTGAATTTTTATATCCTTTGAGGGCCATTGTTTGTTCACTAATGAGGACACAATTAAGCCTTCAGAGGACAACAACAACTTGTTTTACAACCTTCTACGTGCAGGAATGCACGGTCAAGGCAGACAAGGGAGAGAAAAGTCACATTGTATTGTCAGGGCTTCCAACCACAAATATGAATTGATGCCTGCAGTTGGTGCATGCCCTCACACAACCAACTTCGCCTTGTCTTCATATTGCCAATGTATATGTTTTGTCAGGTAAGTACTGCATATGTTGCTATGCAGCAATGAATGTGTGTCAATTTTTTTTGTTTTTCTGATTGGCCAGACCAGTGCCTGAATGTGCACTGAAGGACCTTGCTGCTTCCACCAGTTGCTGAACTCATTTTATGCAATTAATTGAAGAATTGCCGCACTTTTCCCTTAGATATAACTGATACTCCCTGCAATATCTTTCATTGACTTTTATTGAGGGAACTCTGTTTTCATCCAATAAATTAAAAAAACTCATTAAATTATTTAGTGATTTTAACACAGAAAGATCAGACATACAGCTGTGATATTAAATATAAAAGCAAATGTTTTTTTTTAAGTGATAAATTAAAACCACCCCCAATACACAAATGACAATAAACTTGATCTTAAAGTCAATATTATTTGTGCAGCATAAAACAAGATTTGAAAACAAACGTTTCAATTATGGTCAAAATTTAAGTTAGGTATCGGTTAAACTCGATTTTTGGTCCATAATTTTATATCCGTAGGAATCTACCGGAAGCGAATTCATTGTGTGTTCTACATACTTGGCAATAAAGATCATTCTGATTCTGATTCTGATTCTGATCAAGAGTCTTCAACCTCACTACACTTCCCTATCAGCACTGTCAGGTGCATAGAAATTGGAAGGAAGTCTCCAGCTAAACGAGTCAAATAAAGTGGTGCATTTCCCCACACGATTACTGTGGTTTGGAGTGGAGGATAATGATGAAAACTGTGATATGATTGAAACTTTTAGGCAGATATACATCTCCACTACAAACAGTAGCACCTGGTGTTATTTATTGTTTGGAGATGCACAGAAGCTCAGCCTGTAAAATGTAACCACATTGGTTCTATATCATCATATATCACAGGATCTTTTCATTTAAGTAGAGACAGATGTGTCTTAATGGTACTCTGAGCATGTGCATGTGTTACTGTCAGATGGTGCTTCACAGCTTGCTACTGGCATTTTGCCATATGTCTCTTGTCTGCCTTGGCACAGTTTGCTGATACAGTTAATTTTGTTTCAATCCTTTATGTATCCTGCATACTATATCTCGCTAGCATATACCTTTTGTGTAAGTGTTCATTAAACTTCTACTTCAGATTCACTTTTTTAGACTGTCATTATTTTCACATATACAGTACACCTGTGTGTTAATCCATATGGTATTTGCCAACATTTTACCACAAGTATTGTTTTGTTCAGTTAAAAATACATGAAAAAAATCACATTTTGATTACTTTATAATTTTTTTTCATACCATCATAACTATAGTGCAGAACTTGCAAATGTGTTAAAATAGAATGCTTGTAATATTTTTTTTCAGATAACGGATAGATGTGTTTTTTTTATTATTGTTTTGTTTTTAATACTGCATAAAGTTACATGCATGGTGCAATTCAGCTATTCGGCAGAAGGAAGGGCCTTGTTGGTCATTTGTTGCTAAGTTTTGCTTTTGGGAAGGGTGGTATTATTTCGACGTGAATGTCTCTAGCATGGGGATGGGTGTCAAAGCGGTGGCAGGAGGTCAGGTTGAGGATAAGAGCTCATAAACCCTCCATACGCATGCACACACACACGCACACACACACACTGCAATACACACTTGGAATTGCACGAGCAGCACCGAATCAATCTATTTCACATTACCTTTAATTGGCAGAAGGCGGGGCCAGGTTCTACTTTATCTTGTCACTGAGCAATCGTTTCGTAAGTCGTGAGTACAGTACATGTATATGACTGAGGGGCTATTTATGGTTTTGTGTTGTAATTGGCACGTGTGTGAGGGATGAAGTATCGACCTAATGGTGTGTGTGTGCGTGTGTGTTTGTGTGTGTGGGTGGGTGTGTGCGTTTGTGGGTGTGTGGGTGTGTGTGCGTGTGTGCGTGCGTGCGTGTGTGTGTGTGTGTGTGTGTGCGTGTGCGTGTGTGTGTGTGTGTGTGTGTGTGTGTGTGTGTGAGAGAGAGAGAGAGATAGAGAGAGACTTAATGTCAGAGATTTTGCTATTTACACTTTTCCCCCCGTAGAAGATCAAAAATCTGCATTTTTGTGCCAGAAAAATTTCAGCACCTTTCCATAAACAGACTTCAGGCAAGCTCATTAGCTGTGCCTGTCCCACTGTCCATGTCTTCTAGTCAACCCCCCCCCCTCCCCTTCCCCGAGTAATGTGAGCAATCAATATACAGTAAAGTCTCGTTATATCAATATCGGATATATCGATAGTCCCGGTTATATCGATACTATTTCTATACACGCAAGGAGAAAATTACATGCGTGCAGGGTCGGATATATCGATAGTCCCGGTTATATCGATATTTTTCGGACTCCCGAGAATATCGATATAACGAGACTTTACTGTATAATAAAGTGCCATATGCTGAAAGACAAAGATAGCAGTCTATAGAAGTGTCATTATTATTGTTTTTGTTTTCTTAGTTAACTTTTACATTTGCACGACCTCTATTTTACTCGATGTGCACATTAGAATGTTTAAATAACGGCTTTATTTCTAATCTCTACTCTCCCTTAGCTTTTTTTCCTAGAAGTACAGCTGTCTACATGTTTGCTAATTTCACCCTGTCCGATAAACATTGATAGGTATTGATTGGCACATCCCATGTAATGTTAGATGCATATTGTTCCTTTTTTTCAAAATGTTTTGTGTTTAACAAGTGATATTTTAGCACATTGAGTTGAAATGTATTATTCTTCCAATACAATGTGAATATTTGAGAAAAAATGTTGGAGAATTGCCACAGTCTGTATACTAAAACTATCCATCTATCTACACAATTATCCGGGATTGGGTTGCGGGGGCAGTAGCTTTGGTCAGGAAACCCAGACTTCTCCCCAGCCACTTCCTCTCGCTGTTCGCGGCAGATCCTGAGGCGCTTCTCGACCAGCAGCGTGACATAGTCTCTCTAGCGTGTCATACGTTATCCCTGGGGTCTCCTACCAATGGGATATGCCCAAAACACCTCCCCATGGAGGCACCAAGGAGGTATCCTAATCAGATGCCTGAGCCACCTCATCTGGCTCATCTCGATGTAGAGGAGAAGCAGATTTATTCTGAGCCCCTCTCACTTTACTTTAAACATGCTTGTGTTTGAGGTTCTTTACCAATCTAGGATGTCCACGCACCACTGTGAATTACACATTCAAAGTGGATGGCTTTCTCTGGCCACTTGGTGCACACATTTTCATTAAAATGGGGACTACAACCTTCATATAGCTGTGCATTAAATAACATGAAAAATGCTGTATTCTATTTCCTTTGGTCAAATGATTGTTTGCTGCTTTTGGTCTCCGATGCTTACACAGAGGTGGATAAAACAACTTTTTGTTTCATTTGCTCCTTGCATTTAAATCCAAACAAATTCCATAATATGCACTTGTTTTGAATGTGTTTGTAAAAATGTGTGGTCAGTATGGGAGCTGTATAAAACATTTGTTACTGCTACTTGGCCAGGTATCATGCTGTGTTTTTTGGCACCAGCTACATAGGTTAAATATTGATATTGAACTTTGTTTTGTGAAGGTCAACTGTTCACATCTTTAATTCGGATATGTTAAAATGTGCGTGAAGCAGACTTGACATGTGGATGGAAAACAGAGGATGCCACCAAACGTGAATAATTAAAGTGCTTAAAGATTAATAACATTTTCTGTCTGTATTATTTAGTCATGTATATGTATATATAATCCCTCTGATAAAGGTCACAAAGGCAGGTTGTGTGTCAATACAACTCCTGCACATCACCAACTGTTGCTCAAATACATTATCGGTTAATACGTGTCAAATGAAAGTGTAAGGGCTTGTGTGTTTGCTGCTTGTGTTGTCGTGGCACGGTAGTCCTAATCAGGCAACAAAAAAAATACACCTTCAAAAAGAAACATCCTTGCTATTCTCAAAGAAGTCTATTTCTTCAGGGAATAGTCCTCGCCCACACGCGATCGCTGGCGGGCTCCTCACTGGACCTGCTACAGTTTGCCTACCAGCCCATCATCGGTGTGGAGAATGCCATCATCTACCTCCTCCACTCGGCGCTGCTGCACCTGGAGAATACCTGGAGCACGGTGAGGATCACGTGCTTCGATTTCTCCAGTGCCTTCAACACCATCGAGCCCAATCTACTGGGGGACAAATTGCTGCCAAACTGCTGCCAAACACACGTGCCTCCTTACTGTGGTGTCTACTGTTACAACTGGGCACAGTACAGAGGACATTTTTCATGAATGTGCACCAAGTGCACATTTTCAGATCCTAAAATTTGCTCATCTTCCTAATTTTGCTCTGTTTCTACTTCCTTTTTCAATTCATTGTCAATGGCTTGATAGAAATATGCTCTTGCTTAAGCAAACAGTAGAATGTTTTATACAAAAGGATGTTTTACAAGTTACATGACTGGTTGATTCAAGCTATATTTGTGTTGCTCAATACTCGAGGAATGTTGATGATGACTCTCATTTCTAATTTTAGAGGATGGTTAAAATGTTCATATTAGCCTGTTTAACTTGTGCTTCTGTTTCCGTGTCAAGTAATATTGCATCACTGTGGAAGCTTCGTGGAAGTGTGTCTGGTGTAGGTGATTGTGTGCTGCTGTAGCTCATCATGTGTGGGCAGCGGAGCTGTGGTGAAAATCAGACCTGGCAGATGAGCTTATAAAAGTCTGGATTGTTGAAGGCCTGAAATCCCAAAGAGGAAACCCATGTCTTTAATACTTAATACAATTTAAAAAGTTGGTTACCAACCTTCACTTTAATTTCATCACCAAAGTCACTGAGCGTGTTTGCGGTCTTGAGACGCATATGAACAGCAAAGCACTTTTTTCAATCTGTCAAACAAACAGTATGTGTGTTTTTGAATGCATGCATGTGTTTTCCTTTTCCTCTTGTGTCTCTAAATGGTGAATAAATCCCCCCCCCCCCGAATGTAGGGATTAGAACTGTGGAAAAAGTGATGATGCTGGCTATCTAGCAGCTGTTTTTTCCAGGCAGTATTTGACATGCACGCTTCGATCTCCTGGGTGATTGAGTGCATCGGAGTGTATGTAACTGGCCACGCTGTGGCAGACCTGTGAACCTCGATGCCTGCCTTGAATAGGGAATGACTGTTGAATATTTTACCCCCGACATTCACTACGTCTCATAAATATTTGTTTACGGCTCGTTTAGTATTTCCTTTTATTTGCGCATGAGCAAATAAATAAATAAAAATATAAAGTGTGTTCATGTGTTTTTCTAGTTATAGTCTCTGTAAAAAAATGTAAATATGCAACACTGATTAAGGACAAATACATAAACGTACACACTCAAACTTTGATGTGCTTCTACATCTTCAGAGTGGATCACTTCAACAATCAAGAGGATTAAATTGAAATAGGCAGATACTCAAACAAAACACATTATGTTGGTATGATGCCATTATTCAGCTGCTGTGTATATCAGGAAACATCCATCGCCACAGCTGCCCCTCTAACTATCCAACTGCCTCGTGTCAACCGTCGAACCTGAAGTTCCTGGGAATCACAGTCTCCCAGGATATGAAGAAGGAGGTCAACACCAACTACATCCTGAGAAAGGCCCAACAGACGATGTAATCCCTGAGGCTGCTAAAGAAGCATGGCCTGCCACAAGAGGTGCTACGACATTTCTACATGGCTGTCATCGAATCCATCATGTGTTCTTCCATCAAAGTTTGGTTCAGGGCCAGCACAACAATAGACAAAATCCGACTTCAACGGACAGTTAGGCCGGCGGGGAAAAAAAAAAACATTTGCACTGCCCTACCCACTCTCGAGGACTGGCACACTGCAAAAATACAAATAAGGGCACAGAAAATCCTACTGGACCTTGCACATCCTGCCTACCACCTTTTCCAGCTACTCCCCTCAGGCATGCTCTACCAATCCATGTGCACAAAATCCAGCCGACATTTAAACAGCGTCTTCTTCCAAGCCATTAACTCTCTAAAAAGTGACCCAAATATAACTGTATAGTGCCTCAATTTTTTTTTCAAGTGCAGCGTGCTCTACCGGAGACAAATTCCTTGTGTGTTCTACATACTTGGCAAGAAAGATGATTCTGATTCTGAGCCATCCATCCATTCATCTATCCATTATTTTAACATCCTAATTCTCATTCAGGTCACCGGGGTTCTGGAGGCTATCCCAGCTGCCTTCAAACACCAGGTGGTGGACACCCTCAACAAAATGCACAACTGTTTGCACTGACATTCGCACCTCAGGACAATTTTGAGTGTTCACCCAGCCTGCCATGTATGTTTTTGGAACGTGAAAGGAAACCGGAGGACCCAGAAAAAAAAACCATGCAAGCCGAGGGAGAACATGAAAACTTCACACAGGGAGGCCAAGCCAAAATTGAACCAAGTATCTCTGCACTGTGAAGTCGATGTGTGTACCACTCGACGACCCTGCCGCCCCTGTATATTACTTTGTATGTTAATTCCAATGCATATCATGAGGCTTTTCTAGGACAGGGCTGTCAGGCATGAACCAGAGGGAGAGGCTTTTGATACTTCTTGTATGTATATGTCTGTGTGTTTGTGTTGACATTGAGGGAGGAATAGACCACCAGGAAAGTGACAGACACTGGTGGGCCTTCCATGAATGTGAACAGACTTGCAATGGTATTTGGCTGCACAGGAAAGACTGTCAGAAAGACAGACAGACAACGGGAGCATATCAGGTAAAAAAAAAAGTAGCTCTCACACGCACACACAAATAAACCACAGAAGCATTGAGTTGAATGCCAAGGAAAAGTTATTTCCCCACAGCATAGTGCACAATCCGCTGCTCTTTGTAAGCAGAGCCCTCCAAGTCTCCCAGCCCCAATCATGTTGCTGTTAAGGTCTTGCTCCTTTTTGTGAATTGCCAACACCACCACAACCACCACCAGCAGCAGCAGCACTCTTGGCGGTATTTCCAAAACACACTTAGATTTTACTCCCAACGTTAATTTCATGTCCTATCCTCTTATGTGCTCTGAAAGGGAAAAATGATCCCGGGAGAAGACAGAGGGAAGAAAAACATGAGTGAGAAAGGCTTGTGTTTGTACTGTAATATTAAATCTGGGGAGGGGGGTATACAGAAAATGAGAATGGGGCATGGATATTGGAAAAAGAAAGAAAACAGATTTTGCCTGTTGTCAGCAAGATTAGAAATGCAATATTCCATCGCTGGAATTCTTACACAGCTTCAAGCAAGCAAGGGAGAGAGATGGCACAATGATAGCATCTGTAGTTGAGGGAAGAAAGGTGAAGTACAGAACATGTTAAACCTCTTAAATGCACTGTGCCACAAATCAAGACAGAACAAAACACAAATAATGCGTTAATGGGAAAAAATGGAAATAAGCAGCTAGTTAATTCAGTTTGCTTACCTTAGGCTTAGAGTATAATGGTGCATATAAATACATAAATTTAGGAAATTTTCCTTGAGAAAATAATGAGTTTTGAGATTGAACCTGAGGCCCTTGCTCTCTGCCTGACGAGCTTTGAGTAATTGACAAATTTGAAAGTATGAACGGAGCGTGTTATTTTATATATACTCTATTGTACGGTGTTTGTATTACATCGATTCTAAATTATGTTGCTGGGGTATGGTAAATGATAGACCAAAGCATTTGATTATATTAAAATTAAAATTAAGAGTATGAAGTTTTAGTATTGTCAGGACTGGAATTTAGAGCCAAATGCAGAAAGGACATGGAAGTGGTGAAGTAAAAGTCGTTTAATTCGCTTGGTCAGTCGTTCCTGGGGATCAAAGAACAGGGCAGCAGATGTCTGCAGCAGCCACTTTTCTCCTCCTCGGAAGTAAGTTCCCGGGTCCGAATATTGCCTAAATGGACTGGATATTTATTTGCTCCGCAGACTTAGAAGGGTGGCACATAGACCTTTATGTAGAAGCCAACTTGTTTTCCAATTCCCTGACTCTTTCGACATCCTCGTCACTCTTGTCCGACGTATTTCAAGGGCAACCTGCAGGCGGTCGTGGTGCAGCGCTATAGGGAAAGTCCATATCCTGGGGCGGGGGTCATCGTGGAGGCAGAACAAAAATGGCTCAGTCAACGGTCTCATCCACTAGGGTGAACCTCCTCAACATGTTGCTTTGGCTTCAATACTTTTACTTTTAATTTTGGAGCGTTACTATAATTGTGACATAATTACGGTGGGATTAAGATCCCCACTGAAGGCCGAAGTGCCAAATGCTAGCCACATTCCTTTCCTGTTGCAAAAGTTGACCAAGGAGTGCAAACACCTATGACTTGGAAAAACACATTCTGAGGAAATTGTATTGCGTTGCATCATCTTCAAAACTTGATCTGAGATGCTTCACATCTTCCTTTCAGACCCTTGATCACTTCATCGGAAGAATCATTTAAGTGCTATCCATATTCTGAGCTTTACCTCCTTAACATAGTCTCTA